>NC_134365.1:103639076-103942528 GCF_035582795.1 Mycteria americana | reverse complement strand
GCACAATAAGAGATTCAGTTCTGGGTCTCTCACATCCCAGGTCAGTACTCCCTTCAACAGATTTTTTTTTTTTTTGGCAAAAAATGCAGTAAATGTGTGGGTTTTTTGCTCACGTGTACAGCAAAGCTGGTTTTAGCAATTTAGAAAGTTATCATGAAATGGAAATGGCATCCTCTGGTCATCTCTGTAACAAAGAGAGGCAATTCAGAATTAAGATTGTGCTTAATGTAAATACAAATATGATAAAGTAAAAAAGGAAGAGTTAAATAGCAGCACTACAGATAAGATTGTTAGGGTATATTTGTTAACAGCAATTCCTGACTTGTACTGTGGCATTTCATGCCACCTGGACCCCATGTGCACTCTTTCTCAAAGGCACACATCTTGTCCATTGGATTTATCACAGGTCTTCACTAGCTTTCAACTACCTGACAATCCTCAGTTTCCAGAAGATGGGCAGTCTCTCCCTTTCTGTAGGGTTACTGCTTGGCTCTTTGTTGTTGTTGTTGTTGACGTGATCAAACAATAACATTTACTTCCATTACCTTGCTAGGGTATATGTTGCACATCATGTAGCTACATTTCCATTTCCCTGTTTTGAATATTTCATCAGATTGAATCAGAATTCTTAGTAAAAGACATTTAGTAGCAAGAAATTATGAACCAGTTGTATTAAACAAACCACATTTAAGAGTTATGATTTAAGTCCAAAAAATGTGATACAAAGCTTTACAAGCACTCAGAAAACAACAGTCCTGAGGACCTTATAAAATAAACTTGTAGGTAGGTATGTAGGTGAGAAGCCAGTTCACGAGTGCAGTTAAACCATTTGTAATCTAATAGAACCAGTGATATGCTATGCATAACACTATGTTCAAAACAGAGAATTTTATGGGGCCTGGAGTATTTCCTCTTCCACAGTTGTTTGGTTACAGATACCAATCTCATGGTGATGCTAACTGCCAAATTAGCCTAAGGGCTGTTAAAAACTCTGAGATATCCCAAGAAGAAAAAACCATGGAAAGTATTTTACAAACTGTGGACAAAAGACACCCAAACAGTCATAAGAAAAGACATTGAAGTTGCTGAGAAGCTTCTATTCAAAGAAAGAAAGTAAACAAAGAAATAATAGCACTTCAAAAAAAGTAAGAATCATCCTGTATTAATGAGGCCTATAATTATAGCAATAGAAAAAATGGGGCATAGAGAAGCAGAACAGTTTCTTTTGTATAGCAAATCAATAACATTATGTGATTTTTCAATTTTCTCCCTACTTTTACCATAAGAGATTTTTCCTCTTTAAGAAAAACTGTAAGTAACATTACAGGTAGGATGTCCTGAAAGGATAAAAGTGTGACATTAGCCCATGTACAGATTAATTTTACATAGAAATATGTAGTTTGAAAAGGTACAGAACTGAACTTTGATTCAGTTTTAACTATAATTAAGATACATGTATTTATTCTTCATTTATTAGCTTTGGTGGAAGATGGTGTTTAATGGCTCCAGAAGAGAACGGATAGCACATATAGCCTTTCTGGGAAAGGATGCCTCTAACTTGTCCTTCTTTCATGTTTCAGCCCAGTATCTGATAGCAGCCCGTTCACCTGGCATGGTGTTCTCATTCTTGGCCTACATTCAACGTTACGCCACCCCTCCGGGGTCCCTCGTGCCATGGTACAGCTGTGCCTCTGCTGGGGACCTCGCCAGAGGCAGTGCAGAATACTGTGCTGCCAACACAGGCAATGGGGTTTTCTCACTCATTTTAAGAGAATTATAGTAGTTCAGACTGTGGTAAAAGTTACTAAAAACGTTAAGGCGGTTTTCATGAGATACAAGTTGCAACTACAGAAGCATACAAAGGATTTAAACACTGTATCAATATATAATTAAATTTTGCCTTTCCAAATTTGTTTTGCTTCCATGTTTTAGCAAGGGAATGTAAATTTTTAGGAAAGAGTCAGAGACTCACATAAAATCTGGGATTTTATAGAGGCATTTTGAAAGTTATGTTTCCCTGGTGCACACGGGCGTGCTTCATGAAGTGCATGATTAGGCTTTCTCTTCCAATATATAGGCTGACCGCTTAACTACAGATCAGTTTCCCTCACAATTTCTCCTATGCATTGATTCAGGAAAACTGGCTAGTTCCTGAAAAGTAATTTATCTTTTCCATTTCCTTTCAGTTTGGCTTTTTATTGGAAAGGACATCTAATCTCCCTGTCTTACCAATACCAAATTTTGTTTCCCTAAGATGTGTGGAGAGATGGGGCAAATGGTGAAGGGAAAAATTGATGTAGGGGAATAGGCTGGAATACCTACCAGAGGAAATGCTGGGGGGTAAAGATCCACCCCCTGACACTGGATGTGAGGCCAGGATGCTATTTAAAAATCCCGCCCTCAGGAATCTCGAAAGAGACTTCACCCCAATGGTCGGAAAGGATCCTTTCAAAGAGATAAAAATGATCATTAATCAAATGACTTGTTCTTTGGCTGATAAAAGAAGTTGACTTTTTAAAGAAAGAATAACCAAATCTCTGCAAAGTTAACAGTGGTTTCACTGGAACATAGACCTTATAAAAAGCAGTTAAAAGTCTTTGTTTGCTTTTTAACCGAGTCATACAATACACAGCTTTAACCAGAAAGAGGTTGTTTTCTGTATACTTTGCAAACGGAGAATTCCAGCACATCTAAGAGGAATGGAAAAATTTAGTATTTTAAAGGCAAATTACACCTATTGGATAGTCATAATGCATTCCAAATGCCTCTACCATAGAGGCATTTTACAGTTTTTATACAAATCAAAGAGAGATCAGTAGAGGTGAAGCTATACCAGCAAAGTTGTGTTTTATACTAGTATTTTAAAGCCACCTGACAAAAGTCATGTCAGGCAAGGGGAGAAGGGGAACCAGAATTTGCAGTTATATTACTGACTTCTGGGTCAGGGCCGCTACATCAGTCAGAGCTTCTATCACATCTCCCAACACCTGTCAATATATTGATGCAGGCAAAAGCCAGGAGTATAGACATGGCCCCTTTCTGCTTTGCTCTCATCAGAAGTTTTACACATTTTACACTTTCAATGGAATAAACTCTATGTTCTTCTCATTGCCTAAATGTACATTTTTATTTCTGGAAACAGAGATTATCTCATCCACCACTTTTAAAATAAGTACTTGTGACATATCTATTATAGTGATGATAAATAAGGACTCTTTATCTTTTGATCCCCTGTTTCAGCTTTCAGTGTATGTACAGAGATCTAGAGGCATCATTTCAGCTAGCTCATGTTAGTGCTCAGTGAATGCCAGCATCAAAGGTGGATCTGAAATGAGAGCTCTACATATCTTGCTTAAGAGCACAGTCAAGATTCTCCCATCTTGTAATAAATTTTAATTGACAATCAGAATAATTTGTGTATTTTTGCAAGTACATCAAGCAAGCATCCATCCAAAAATTTAGGCAATGGCAGGTTTGTTTTCATCATCTTGCAGGTATTTCATAGCTGTTCTTTTAAGAGATAGAAAACATCTTAATATTTATATACAATGAGAAAAATAAATGTCCCTCTTAAAATTTATGCAACAGTTGGGATTTTTTTAAAACTAATAAAAATGAGTGAGGAAAATTTAGCCTCAAATCACACATATGTATTTGCTGAACATAAAGTAGCCTAAGAGAGCTTTGAATTTTTCTCTTGTATTTTCAAGCAAGAGTTCTATTGTTTCTCCTCAATACATTCCTCACTTGCCCTTTAAATTTGTTATTAGACCTGCTGCAGTCTGTGAAAAAAGAATTAATTTGTGTTCTGGATGCAGTATTTTTATATTTGATCGTTAAAGATAAGGCATAAAAGTTTTCTCTCTGGCCACTCCAGAAAAGTCTAACTTTGGCAGTCTGCCTTGTCAAAGTGTTTCCAAACTCCATGGCTTTCATTTTAAAATAGTTTCAGAAGTGATCATGGATAGAATCCAGAACGCAATACACAGAAATTCAATTTTAAAATGGAAAATTGTTCTATAAACTCCAAGATGTTTTGTACTAAACAGCATCTTAAAACATGAAGGCTAAATAATGAACATATGAAGACTTCCCAAATAAAACTTTGCTTCTCTGTTTCAAAATATGAATTATACCAACCATAAAGTACACCCACTGTGAGTCACATGCTATATGTACAGACCTTCAGAAAAGCCTAACAGCTTGAGCTTCACCATTGACATTTTCCTACATTTAAATGGTGGTAAATGGCAAATAACTCAAGTTTCCTAGCAGCGTTACAAGAAGTTACTTTGTTATAGAAAGTGATGGAGACAAAACCAAATTTATTTCACTTATTGTACATATTCAGAAATAAAAACAAGGAGCAGCAAATTTTGGAGCAATACAATCAATGAATACTAAGAAGAGAGCTCGAGTGCTAAAATTATTGAGGCTTTATAAGCAGCAAATAACTAAAGGAATACATATAAATAATGTTTTTCTCTCACTGAAAAAGGTAGGATTCAGTTGCTTAAGCATAAATGCTTTGTGTCATTTGAGACACTTTGTGTCAGATTGTGTCAATCTGAGACATTCACATTTGAGTGGGAGACATGACAAGATCTGCAGGAGATTTGCACTCTTTGAGAGTGACAGCAAGAGGCAAAGCAGCAGTTGGGTATCTAAGAGTAGGCATTCAATGCCATTTTAGGCAACTGAATCCCATCCAAACAGTCCACTGTCACCTTAAAAATGTCTCTGATTAAGTAGAATACAGAGTTACAAGAACAAGACCTCATTTAGTCTGTTCTAGAAGTCCACAAACAGCTCCTGAAAAGGACAAGGTTGATAACATTCAGCCCGGATCAGTATCCAGCAACATAAAAATGCAGACAAAAGACAGGTTGAAAGTTCATTCATTTTAAAACGTGCATGGTCCGAAATTAAAATATAGCATATGCCCCAGGATGAACAAATGGGTGCTTTTGGTATTATCCCCTGCACAATGTGAATAAGGTTTGAGGCTCTATTACATGACTGTATATGCAGAAGTTGACTGTCGTTGCAGGTAGTTGGGAAAGAAAATTAATTCCCCTAAGTCCCATCAATTGCCACCAGAAGGACAGAGGTCTGATAAGAGCTTCGGGCATTTACAGTAACTTAGAAGCTTTACTCAAATTTTCACTTGTTTGCATAAACATTCATGACATGTTTGAAAGAAAAACTGCAACAAAAAAATTGTGTTCAAGACAGAAAGGGAGAAAGCTCTCTGCTACCACAACAAAGAAGAAGGGAGGTGGGAACATGCTATTAAAGAGAAAACACCATCTCAGAAATATTTCTCAGAAATATTATAAACTTCTGTGTGGAAATCAAGGAAAAGAATTCCATTTCCTTATATCTGAACATGGTGGTTTTTTTTTTTAATTGGACAATGAAGATGTAGTCTTTCTTCTTTTTCCAAATTGGAATCATGCTTAGCTAAAGAAAAAGTCCACCAAAAATGGGCCTGCTGCTTTATCCTGCTGCTTTACACTCCAAATTGCAAAAGCAATATTAATTTTTTAGAGGTGTGTGCTAGCAATAGAAATCTTAATGCTTCATTTAAACAATCTCTTTAAAGCAACCACATTGGACACTTGCAAGACACTAGGATATTATTTCTTCAGCTAACCAACTTTCTTGAGAAATGCCATTCTGTCAGTGCACGTTACACAGAGACTAGTGCTTTACATCCGTTCTGTTGCTTTGTGTAAAAATGAACACTCATTATTTTAGCCGTGGGTGGAGTTACACTAATGGGAAGAGTTTTTAGTATAAGGTCTTACTGGTTCTAAACTGGGAAAAGGAGACATGAATATTAAGCCATGATTCCCAAATGCACTGAAATACAGCTGTTATTTAGCAGCTTACAGGCATGGTTTTATTAAGAAAAAAACCCCAACCTCTCCCCCATCCATAGTTATACACTATGAACATCATGCCACCTTAACATGGGAAACTACATTAGTTAGAGATATTAGTTGGAAAAGTGCATTGAAACAGTAAAACTATACGGCAGTACTCTGAATAGCTGACAGTTCATGAAGTATCCAGCCTTTACTGAGTTCTGTGATCCTAGTTTATAACTCAGCATAAATTCTTCTGTTTCACAATTATTACAGCTAAGTGCCTGTGCTCAGCGGCAGTGGGGGAGTGCTGAATCAATTAGCCTGCCTTCCTCCTTCATCTGTTCTTCCAGGGGGAATATCATCCCACAAATGGTACAATTTGATTGGGAAATCACTGGTATAGCTTCCTAAACTGGCGTGGGTTTAGTAGCATGTTATGATACAGAGCAGAAGGGCTAGAGTAGAGAGCTGGGTAAAGGAAATAATACTTATAATATTTATTAGCACTTGCATCGTGACAGCACGGCCAGCCAGAAGGATCAGCCATTTCTCCCCACAGCAAAGGCACATCCCACGGCCTCGGGCTGGCAGCAACGTAACTGTGCGGAAGAGTCCTAGATCTACAAAGGAGAGAAAGTTCTGCCACGTGGATCAACAAAAGTACTGGACTGATGAATGAATGGATGGATGAAGAGAATGGCACCAAACACACCCGGTGCAGCACTGGTGGAACACAATGGACTCGAGTGAAACAGATAACTTCTGTTTGAATGGGGGGTGGAGGGGCTCTTGAAAGCTATAGTAAAAAGCATTTAAAACACTCTCGGGGATTGAGCAAGCTGAGAAACATCAACCTGACCCATTATTTTTGCTGCTGACACTTTGTAGAAACTTCCAGCAGAAGATCCTTGGAGTTTTTCCCAGAAACTTTCCCAGAAACTTTCACAGAAAGTTTTATTCTGTTAGTGACAGTACCTACACACTCACATCTGCTGACTTGAGTGCAGAGATGCCCACCAGTTCTGCTTCCATCTGCAGCACAGTGCCAGCACAGCGCCGGCCATCCTCGGGGGCCCGCATCCCACCCTTTCCTCTTTGCCAGCTGCTGGCTTCTTTGCCCTGCTACCATCAGCAGCCCTTGAGCCGATGCCATGGCAGCCTCTAGGCCCCACAGGACTCACAGGGATGGGATCCAAAGCTGCTAAATTGTGCAGGTACAGGCAGGCAGGGCCATCAGCTTGTTCCGTTTGTGCCAGGGTCCCCGAGCCATGCTGGGAGCAAATGAAGCACTTTTTTTTTTACTACAGCAATTGTACTTGTGGGACCTTAGTGCAGCTTGTGGAGGTTTGCTTTTAAAAAGGAGAACATTTCTACAGTCTCTGCATCTTGTCTAAGGATCTGGCTGAAGTAGGTTAGAAAGCCTACTGAAGATGCAGACTGCTCTTCAGCCCTGTAATTTGTTGTTGTTTCTTATTTATTACACTATAAACCGATCCAATGCTTTCTGCAGGTGGAATTGACCATTTCAGGTGCTATATATTTTTGGGCATCTAACAGCCTGAAATTCAAAAGGAGCTCTTTGGCTGCTTAATTTAATAAACTAGAAGGAGATGTTCTAGAGAGGTCACAATTACTGTCAGTTATTTCTTCTTACTAATACCATCCTTTTTTAGTACCATCAAAAGAGGACTTTAGTTTGTTATTCTTTTCCCATAGATTTTGCTTAGAACTTGAAACAAAGGAAAAATGCACAGTTAGTGTATTTAATGCAAAACCCCACTGATATTCATTTCTGTGTAGTCAGTTGTCTTGATGCTCTTCACACAGGGATTGTAAAATACAGCTAAGAGAAACTTCTTAGGAGCTCCGCGGATGAAGGCTTTGGGGAAGTGAGTCAAAGGGCTGTAATGAGCTTTTGTGTTCAGTTTGGCAGGAAGCAACTGAATGACTTTAGGATGTTTTCACTCATAACTGCACTCTCATGAAGGCGGGACTGTAATATTTAGTAATGAAATACTACAGAACAGAATGTAGAAAGAGTTCTCCTGCTTCTGAATAGGGGAATTATCCAATATTATCACTCAGTGTCTGGGAGAAGGCTGGCTTCTGTTACGAGCACCTTCCATTCTAAAATAAAATGTGTTTTTTATTGTTACTAGTGTTTCCTCAGGGAAACTAGAAGAAGGGTTAGAGCATTTTTTCCAAAATTATTTGTCATATATCCATTATGGAAAGTACTGAAAACCAGTCGACTTTTCTCTCACATGATTTTATTGATTTATCCTTCCTAGACCACCAGGTATTGTACATTACTTCATAATTTTTTATGGGGGAACATATGGAAGGTTTTCATGAGGAACGGCTTTATAAAACTTTGAAATTATGATGTCAGATTTTGTAGAGCATTCAAAAGGCTTGACTTGGAATGGAAAAGAAAAAGATCAGAAGCAGGGCTAAAATTTATCCCTGATGAATTTGTTGGATCACATTTTCAGTACATTTAGAAAGCATGGATCTATACAATTAATTTTAACTATTTTGAATGCATTAATCTAGAGATTTAGAAAATGCTTTGAATAATTTATTTTAGAGCTTTTTGGCACATGCAAGCAAAGGTGATAGAATATAGAGTGGTATGCCTACATTTTTACCCACATAACTTATATGTCTTAGGAAAATCTAATTTTTAAGATCACTAAACAATATTTTGCAATACATATCATAAAATACTAAAGCACAACAACAATTAACAAAAATGAGTGTGCTTACCCCTACTGAAATCACAGAATCACAGAATGGTTGAGGTTGGAAGGGAACTCTGGAGCTTCTCTCGTCTAACCAAATCATGGGGAGATTTCCATTACCTTGCAAATAATGCAGTGAAGACTTTTCAAGGCTAAATTCTGCTCTCAGGTTTTTACTACCTAAGCTAGTAAAACCAAAACCTGTATGAAATGCATTTTGCTGTGCAGAGGGAAATTTGTACTCTAATGTTCAGCAGCAAATTTTCAAAGGGTGGTCTAATTTTGTTTCCCCAGATTCCACTTGAGTAAACGACATCATCCCAGAGCACTCACAAATAATTCTGTCATTCCTGAATGCACTTTCAAGAACTTGTAGGTGTTTAGCCATCTTTGTCTGAGCAACTTTTATAACAGCCTGAATTTTTAATCTCACTGTTGTAAAATATAGAGCTTGGAATCTTAACTCAAAGTAGAAAGTACTATTAGAATACTTAGATATCCGAAATATACAGACAGTGTAAAACTTAGAACATCTTCTTCATTTACCAGTCCATTTGGACTTTGACTAATTAAGTTAGAAATAGATATTTCCTGCTGCATCTCCAAGAGAACAATTGCAATGGAGAATTATATAATTTATGTTAGTAGATTTAGCAGGATGCCAAGGTATATGAATAGAAGAAACAGGAAAACAAAAAGTAAACTACTGTTGGAGGGATGCAGCTGAGGACTGCTTACTGGGGTATTTCTAGCCAGTGAGACTGGAATTGCTTCTGAAGGAACTCATGTCAATATCTAAAGTAGCAAAAGATCTTTGTACTTGCTCTGCTCCACTTAAGGTCTTAAGTAATATAGGGAATTATTTGGCAGAACCTCTTCAGATAATGAATTTTCACAATTTCAAATACAAAGCAATGTCTAAACATTGAAGTTCAGAGGAATCTCCTTTGGGGAACAGTCACCCAAGCAAGGTCTCTATTACAAAATCTGGGTGCTCTTGCTAGTTCTTAAGATTAGGGATTAACTATAGTGAGGCATCACTTTTGTCATAGTATGTGGTATGGGTATATACCGTCTCCCTGATGTGTACCCATGGAAAGGAAAATTATACGTCCTGTTTAGAAGTAAGCTGCAATGAGCTTCAGCCACATTCTCAGTCTGCGATGCAGCTGCCCACATACCTGGAATAATCCAGAGCTCCTTTTGTCTGCCTCTAAGTAACTATCTCACTTCACTGGGTTTCAGCATCTCACTCCAAAAGATGACCCAGATTTAACTTTAGAACTGTGGCTTGAAGAAGAGGATCAACAGGAACTTGACTGCAACACCATGCATCAAAGAGTGACTAGTTAATTCATTTTTTTGGGTGCTGTTACATAGCCACTGTTGGTGATTCCATCTAAGAATAAACTCTGCTGTGCATTTAAAACAAGAATTCAGCTTATCCCAAATTACGAGCTTTACTGATGAAAACTAAATGGGTTTTCTGAGTATTTGTGAGCAAGTTGGTTACCTTCAATCAAAACACACTTTAGGAAAAGCTCTCTAAGAAATAGAGAACAAACTGCATCATATATTTCTCCCTAATAGTCTTAAAATTGGAATGAATAACGGATGCTTAAAATTTCTCTTTTTGCTATATCTTAGAGAGATTGTGTGCACTTGAAAATTTTATTTTAGAACAAAAGGTCATTTTTTCCCTGTTATTCTGCGTAAGAAAGTTTCTCTCTCAGAAAGGGCTGAAGAGTAACATCCTACTGCACAACATCCCCAGCAGGACTGCCCTTTTTCAAAAGTCAGGTGCCATTATTCTCAATAGGACTGAAATTGTATCTTGCCTACAGTTAGGTGATTATTCTGAGAAGTGCAGCAGTCTTCCAAAGTATTCAATGACCCCAGATTCACAAATTGCTCTTAAAGAGAGCCATTAGATCACTGGAAACAATAGGATGGAGTAGCCTCTTATGACAAAATGCTGTAACCAAAATGGCCGTGGTGCAGATGTGCCCTAAGAGCAATAGGCAATAACACACGTGTGGAGGACAACTCTTAAGAAATTCAGGGAGATTGCACCTTTGGCAATGAATCAGTTTTCAGTTACAAACAATGGCAAGACTTACTAGAAATTCCTAAAGAGCCTTTTTTAAAAGCTTTGGATTAGGTATACTTATTAGAAAAAGTAGAAGAGAGGTGAATGCTAGAAATACAAGTATCTGGAAGAAGGAAAAATGTGTATGGAGATACGTGTGCTTTGTAGAAAATAAAAGGGCAAGCAGAAGGGAGGACAGAAGGGCTGATGAAAGAACTTAACACGGAGGTTTGCAAGAGATTTCGATATATACTTACCTTGCCTTATATTGGCCTAGCTGTGACAAACAACCTTATACTCAAGTTAATTGATCTGTATGTCCTCAGTGGCTTGGAACGTGTTTTTTTCCTAAAAAAAAGAGCTTTAATAATTTCAGTAGAAATGCAGGGAAATACAAAATGAACATACTCTATGATGTTTAGAAAAAATAAAGATTAGAAAGCCTAGAATAGTTTTCAGTATTTTGTTATTCTAGGACTGTGCCATGATTTTGAAGGGCCTGATCTGAGGTTTTTAGTACTCAGCAGCGACCTGCATTTCAAGTATAACTAATTACTGTAAAGATTTTTTTTTAACCTTTGTTTATTAGTCATATATAGTATTTAAATGAGAATGGGAATTTCCATCAAAAAACAGACTTAAGGTTTAAAGAGCCATCTACAGTGAAGTACACTGATGTACTTCAGTGAACCTGAGCCTGTACCTGGAATGTGTATTATGAAACATATGAGGCAACTTTACTGTTAACCCTTGTTCTTTTTCTGCCTCCACCAGTAGGCTAAGGGAGACTTAGTGTTGCCTTTGTTTGGTCTTGTGTGGGGACAGAGGCACTGCCATGACACAAGCACTGCTGGAGTTGTGATGGCCTCGTGGAAATGTTATACAAACCCAGAGGTTTGTCTCTTTCAGTATCCAAGCAATATTTTTGGGAAGAGCAGGGAAGCTTTCCAGCACCCAGGCTCAACAAAATAATCTGAAGAAGGGTTTCTGTGTCTGAAAACATTTCTGTTTTCTTCTCCACTGACAATAAGTCATAATAATAAAAAAGGACCCGTTTTCTACAAATGCTGCTTTGCTTATTTTCACTGTGAGGTTTTTGCATGACAGCACAATGAGTAGTTCAGGTGTCTGGACTGTTTATTTCCATGCTTTGTTGGGTTTACTTTTGAGTTTGATTTTAACTCTGAATTTCCTTAGCTTTATTGGTTTGGGAATAATAAAGCATCCACATGTTTTGGCCTCATTTCTGAGAAGCAGACCACTATAACCTAGTTCTTGGTGAAAATATTTTAAAAGGCCTGCTTTTCTATATTGAGTCACAGAATCACAGAATCACAGAATCGTATAGGTTGGAAAAGACCTTTAAGATCATCGAGTCCAACCATAAACCTAACACTACCAAGACCACCACTACACCATGTCCCTAAGCACCTCATCCAAACGTCTTTTAAATACTTCCAGGGAAGGCAACTCAACCACTTCCCTGGGCAGCCTGTTCCAATGCTTGACAACCCTCTCGGTGAAAAAAAATTTCCTCATATCCAGTCTAAACCTCCCCTGGCGCAACTTGAGGCCATTTCCTCTTGTCCTATCACTTGTTACCTGGGAGAAGAGACCGACCCCCACCTCTCTACAACCTCCTTTCAGGAGGTCTCCCCTCAGCCTCCTTTTCTCCAGGCTAAACAATCCCAGTTCCCTCAGCCGCTCCTCATCAGACTTCTGCTCTAGACTCTTCCCCAGCTTCGTTGCCCTTCTCTGGACACGCTCCAGCACCTCAATGTCTCTCTTGTAGTGGGGGGCCCAAAACTGAACACAGGATTCGAGGTGCAGCCTCACCAGTGCTGAGTACAGGGGCACGATCACTTCCCTAGTCCTGCTGGCCACGCTATTTTTGATACAAGCCAGGATGCCATTGGCTTTCTTGGCCGCCTGGGCACACTGCTGGCTCATATTCAGGCAGCTGTCAACCAACACCCCCAGGTCCTTTTCCACTGGGCAGCTTTCCAGCCACTCTTCCCCAAGCCTGTAGCATTGCATGGGGTTGCTGTGGCCCAAGTGCAGGACCTTGCCCTTGGCCTTGTTGAACCCCATACAATTGACCTCAGCCCATCAATCCAGCCTGTCCAGGTCCCTCTGCAGAGCCTTCCTACCCTCAATCATATCAACACTCCCACAACAACTTGGTGTCATCTGCAAACTTACTGAGGGTGCACTCGATCCCTTCATCCAGATCACTGATAAAGATATTAAACAGAACTGGCCCCAACACTGAGCCCTGGGGAACACCGCTTGTGACCGGCCACCAACTGGAGTAAACTCCATTCACCACCACTCTTTGGGCCCGGCCACCCAGCCAGTTCTTAACCCAGCAAAGAGTACACCCGTCCAAGCCATGAGCAGTCCCCTAATCTCTGCTCCAGACTTAAATTTACAGGGTCTATCTGGAAACATGAAGAGGACAAACACTTGGTAGGGCAAAGCTGCTGTTTAGGTCTCCAACCCTGAAGAGTTTAACCTTGAGATCCTTGTGAAAGACAATGCTTTCCTATGAACCTGAAGTGCTGGAGTTCTCTTATTTCTTGATTGGTGGATGGGAATAAATCCAGACTTAGGAATATTTACATAGAATGAGACTATTTTAGAAAATCCCAATTATAGCAAGTTTTGGCTTTACTTATGACTTCTCTGGGAGAAAAAGCAAATGCCGAAAGAAGCTTACAATTCCTAAGGAGGAACTGATGGAAGTTACAGAATATTTGGGTAGAATATTAACATCTAATTTAATTTCCCTTGCTGCTTCTAGACAAACAGGCAATTTGGGGGAAAAAAAATGAGGGAATCACTTGAAAAGAGTTCTACAAACACTATAGCCATTTATTTTGTGATGTGTTAAATGTCAATGCACACTAAAGTTCTGGTTGCTGAGAAGACTGGTGTGACAACATTAATATGATTAAGGCTTTTAATAGCAATAACAACTGTTGCGTTGAATCATCTTTGTAGTCTTAATGGAATAGTAATTGGAAATACTGTGCTTCTGTTATGGGATAAAACAATCTGTGTATGTTTAAGCTGCCTATTAAATGAGTATTTTTCAGTCAGTGCTTAAACTGAAAACAGCTTTAGCACAATGCTAAACAAGAACTCTGAAATCTTTATGTATTTATACTTATGTATGATACCCAGAATGCAGTTCCAAGCACTGTATGCTGTGCGTTTGGATTACATGATCACGCATGGATTATCAAATTAGCTGGAAACAAAATACTTTAAAATTATAGTTTTCATTCACGATAGAAAAAACAAAGCCTGCAATATTGGCCAAAACCTTTGTGATTCATTTTGTACACATCATGATTTTGGGGAACGATTAGCCCATTAATAATTAGCAATATGAATTTCACTTCAGTTGTCTTTTGATGACCCAGTTTGCATGATTTTGGAAGGAAAGATCCTGAGTAAAATCTGAGCATTCCTATGATACGGAATTCTTCATCCTTTAAGACAGGAACCTCCCATGTGAAATGTTGATGGGGTCTTATAAATGGGATGGTTAAGAAGTTCCAGGGGCTTTTAAATTTTCAGATGTTCTTTTTCATGGTATTTCCATAAAAAGAGAGATAATAGATTTTAATTTTGTACTTCCTGTTCAAAAATTGCAGTGAGTTTTAATTTAATGAGTGAAATAGCTTTTCATGGGTGACATCTGAAGATGAATGTATTCATGCAGCCTGCTGTAAATTCTGCAGTTCTGCAATTAAAGCTCTGATTATCTACTCTTCTAGCCTTGCTAGCCTGTAACAGTATGAACAAGGAGTAGGAGATAAATGCTCTCCACTTTTAGACAGAAATTAGTATCATTGAAAAAGACTCACTGTTTTCAGTTAAGAAAAACACTTGGAGCTGAAGTTCCAAAGAGTCAATTGACAAAAAGTGATTTTTTGCTAAACAAAAGAAGAGTATAAATTGAGGGTGAGGATTCCAATTCCTTTCACTATTCACATTCATACCATTCACAATTCACATTTCACTAATATCAAGGAAATTAAGTACAAAGGTTTGATTTTCTTGGTTACACATATCAAGTGACTCCCTCAAATAAGTGATGCCAAGATTAGAAGTAGGAAGATTGCTATCACTATCATGACCTCAGACGAACTCTTTGATTAGAAATGTA
This sequence comes from Mycteria americana, assembly GCF_035582795.1. Classification (NCBI taxonomy): domain Eukaryota; kingdom Metazoa; phylum Chordata; class Aves; order Ciconiiformes; family Ciconiidae; genus Mycteria; species Mycteria americana. The sequence goes on along the minus strand of NC_134365.1, from coordinate 103,927,645 downwards.
TTATATACTGGTTTACATTTACAAATCTGTATGCTAGATAAAAAAACCTCTATGCCTAGGCTCAGTGAAGGTGTCCCAGCTCACACCTGATAACCCATGTTATAAGCCAGGCTGTAAGCAGCTCCTGTAGCTATCTGATGGGCTTTGGCATATGCATGGGCATTCTGCTTCCTTTTTTTGGAAAATGCTACTGACCAAAGAGAATTAGCTGTGCTTGTTAATTATCTCTTTGTGGATATCAGTGTATTCAGAGGATTTTGCCTCAAGCTCAAAGACCACTTGGTGTTAAGGGTGAATGCCATGAGGTAAAACCTCTCTCATCTGATCTTCCTTGTGCTAGTTTTGGCAACAGTGATTCTGGCAAGATGAATATTGGGTAGTCAGTGTTTAAATAGGCCGTGAAGTCACATTTTTCAATGCTTATAAAGGCATTCATTGAAAATTGGAAGTAAATTGCCAATCTTATCTAAAGCAGCAAAACAGTGTTTGTATGCTGAAGAATGTACTCAACTACAGCCGAGAGGAAAAAAGAAGAAAAAGGAAAGAGTGGCGACTAATTTCCAAAGTGGTTAAGTTATTACCAGTCTAGGAAGAAATTAAAAAGTTTCTGTTGTTTCAGGAAGAAAGGAAATCAATTATGTGAATTCTACAAACTACAGTACAGATCTCTACTGTTATGAAACTTCTGTACTATGCTTCTCTAGATGAAATATTGAAGTGAGGTCATTATCAGCTAAAATTCTTTACTTTCAAATTTTACTGAGTAGAAATTACCTTGTTAAAGTTTAGTAGAAAAATGACAATATTTACCAACTGATGTAGTCGTGAATCTATTCTGGAATGTCAGACTGAATACATCTGTCTCTTAAAATGTGTTTACAGGATTGTCATTAGTGTTTTGTGCTTATACTAAGAACATACTTAAACTGAATATTTTGTAAACTCACACCATCTAATTATAGTGTTTTTAAAAAATACATATTTTTTTCCACATTGCTTCTCTTTCAGTTGTGCCCCCCTTAACAGTTTCATCATCTACTCCTGATTTATAAGCAGTGCCAAGGCTACGTTTATCTGTGAAGAACTGTAAGATTTAAGAAGCAGTATTTTTTGCAAACTATATTTCCAACCAAAACTTCAAAAGTCTGGAATGGATCCCAGACAGTTTGCATCTAAATTATTTATTCATCTGGAACATGAACTATGTATGTATTAAGAATCAGAAAGATAATGGTAGTCTGTGAAATGGCTACAACAAGACTCACAGTACAGAGGAAGTGAAAAAAGGAATTTGGAGGTCAGGAATATACAAAGAACATAGTGATGGGCTGAGTGAATAGATTCTGAATAAACAGTTTACAGATGAAAACTATTAAAATGATGGCATTATTTTGTGTGCATGTTGATGATAGTGCTAGAAGAATGGTGGAAGCAGAAATAATTTATCTGCCTTGGCTGGAGCTGCAATGCTGAATGAGATCAGGAAGCAAAATGCGTGGGTGTGCGTTCACTGCAAACCTCTGTCATTAAAGTTCTCACTTGCTCTCCAGAGCAGAACACAGAAAACACATGGCACTTTTCAACAGACTATAACTCAAACAAGTCTGAACAGATTTTCATTGCATAATGTGACTGTTCCACTTCCAAATGTCAAAGATTTCTCACTAATCACTGAAAATGGTTACTTTCAGCAGCTTTTACTTCTGTACACTGGAAAATGAATCTGTATGTAGGAAGCATGTCCCAACTGGCAACATTCTATACAAGTGCTTTGATTCCTGCGTGAGGAGGATGTGTCTGGTTTGAGATAAAGAGGAACTCTTCCTTACTGAGAGAAACATATCTGCAGTTTCCCCAAACTGGTATTACCTCCTTGTCAAGAAGTTCCTTTCTTTTCTCTTCTGCTCTCTTTCTGTCCCATCCAAAGCATTACAACTATAGTTGTTTATAGCAATCCTTGCATTAGAAAGAAGATGATGTAAATAACCAAAGGTTTCTTTTCCTCACATCCAACTCTCATGTTTCCATAAAATACAATATCAGATCATTCATATGAGAAAATTACCAATCCATATTTTAATTCTTCTTCTTCATATGAATCTGCTGTTAAAGGTATCTCAAGCTTGTGCCTTCCATTTGAAATTTAGGTATGAGCCTTTAAGCTGTAGTAAAGACCACAATACAACCTCTTGAGGCAGAGGTTTATGCCATAAAGCATGTGTGACATCTGGACAACCACTACCATAACTACCTGCTGAACTAGCAGTTCCCTAGGTCTGATGGTCTCTCTGTTTTGGGGTGACAGGAGATAGATAACAAGGCTCTTTCTTACTCTAGTTCAGGTAAATCTAAGAACCATAACTTGTCCTTACGTATTAACCTGTACCGCAATGCTGACATTCCCCCTTCAACTAATTACTGATGTTGGTCTTGCATGTTCTGTTTCATCACAAATTTGGCAAAGTGAACTGGTAGGCCTAAGCAACATAGAATAAGAAAAACTTATTATTTCATTCCTTATTCACATACTTGCAAATGAATGTAAAATTTAAAGAGATGTGAACTACAGAAGGGGTACAGCTTTCCTGGAACAGTTTTAATGACTCAAACATTCATCAGTCACTCAAAGTTCAAGCATACAAGCTGATCTATTTAACTTTGCACATGAGGTGAATTAGGGTGTGTTTTCACAATGCATTCTCTTGTTTCTTCTGTGAAAGCTTTAACTCAGACAGCTGGTAACTAGAACCTGGCAGCGTAACATGGTTCAAAGTGCTAACACCAATACTATTGGTCCATAAAGATTGTCAGTATATCCCATATGAGAAAGCACAGGTAACTGTGCTCTATTTTTGGTAGTGACACAGACATTTACATTGGTTTTAAAAAGTTATTTAAGGATCACAAAAGAAGCGTAGCCAGCAGGTCAAGGAAGGTGATTCTGCCCCTGTACTCTTCTCTGGTGAGACCCCACCTGGAGTACTGCATCCAGCCCTGAAGTCTTCAGCACAGGAAAGACACGGACCTGTTGGAGCAGGTCCAGAGGAGGACCACAAAAATGATCAGAGGGCTGGAACACCTCTCCTATGAGGATGGGCTGAGAGAGTTAGGGTTGTTCAGCCTGGAGAAGAGAAGGCTCTGGGGAGACCTTATTGCGGCCTTTCAGTACCTAAAGGGGGCTTATAAGAAAGATGGGGACAGGCTTTTTAGTAGGGCCTGTTGAGATAGGACAAGGGGTAATGGTTTTAAACTAAAAGAGGGTAGATTTAGACTAGATATAAGGAAGAATTTTTTTACAATGAGGGTGGTGAGGCACTGGAACAAGTTGCCCAGAGAGGTGGTAGATGCCCCATCCCTGGAAACATTCAAGGTCAGGTTGAATGGGGCTCTGAGCAATCTGATCTAGTTGAAGATGTCCCTGCTCACTGCAGGGGGGGTGGACTAGATGACTTTTAAAGGTCCCTTCCAACCCAAACTATTCTATGATTCTATGATTCTATGATTCTATGATCTCAACTTACCAAAAAAATCTAGTTGCTATCTTGTACCTGTTTACTTTAATGAGACGTATGCATTTTCTGAGGTTTGCAGAAGTACCGACATACATACCTCCATCCTTAAGATACCTAAAATCCATTGGACTAGAGAAGATTAATATTATAAATAATATTCACTATGTGACAACTCTTCTGTAATAAGGTTCCAGCATTAATAAATTATTTAGTTGTAATGGTTATGGCTTCAGTAGCGCCCTGCCCCCTGGGTTTCCAAACACTTCATAAATGAACTTTTAAGTCCCCACAATAACCCTTTCATACATGTAAGGCTGTAGGCTTATCCAAAGAATTGGAGAAATGCAAACAAAACCGTGAGGGTGAACAAGAACTCTTCAGCCACCAGCAAACTTTAGACAACATTAAGATAATACACTGCAAATAACTTTGTATCAAATTGAAAGCACCACCGATATATTATTTGATACACTCATTTAAGTTTGAGTTTAGTTAAGCCAGTGAGAATGGCAGCCATTTCTCTTAAAAAAAGTAACAATGAGGACTTAACAGTCACCATGATTATGTCTCCCATCTTTCATCTTGTCACCTCAAGGAGCAGCTCTGTTCCTTGGTATCAGACATGGATCTAGACCCAACACCCACCATGGAACAGAAACATTGAATTATCTCTATTATTTTGGTATCTAATCTAGATTTCTCTCCTAAAAGTGCAGTCTTAGCATAACATCTTAACTCAGAAGATCATGAAACAACATGATGGTAAAACCTGGTGTGATAAGGTTTCTACCTTAAGCAAGACATATCTGTTAGCCTATTATCAAGAACCAACTGTAATCCATGAAACTACAGATATATATTCCCCTAACTGTGACAGTCTTTCCGGTACAAGGTCTTATCGTATGTCACTGCAGCCTACAGTAGCTTTATTGCCAGTCTTTCATTTTCAGATGATTGGTAGTATAAGAACTACAACTGGAAACTAAGAGACTAATGGCAGCACAAAAGAAAGGTAGTAAGCAAATATAGTCTGAGGCAATGAGATGTCAGTCCTGACTACGTAACATCATGATCCATACAAGCTTGTATCCTAAATTGTATTCTGTGATTTAACTCTTTTTGCTTGGTACTTTCCTCACGTTTCCCCAGGCTAGAGTATCATAGTTGTGCTGATTAGGTGTACTTAAGGATTTTCATTTCCTACTTTCAGATGATATAATCACTCTTGTGATTGGAAGTTTGGCAGATGTGTGCTATATATACTCGACATTTCTCCACAGGAATGTGGTTAAAGTTTTAATTCTTAGGCTGCTCTGTGTCAGGAAACTGCCCATCTATGTTTCTAGATCATGGCCAAATTCAATAAAATAAATTTCTCTTGGCAGTGAAGAAACCAGAAATTCTTTTAAATTTGATTTGTTTTTTATTATTGTTGTCTGTACTAATTCAGTTGCCTTATCTTCCACACTTCATAGCTAACATGTCCCAGATGAACAACTACTAAATTCCTTGTGTCTGTACAATGATTCATTGCTTTGCTATTTTCTAATTCCATTAATATTCTCTCCGATCTTACTGCTTAGTCTATTTATTCTCTCTTAGCAATTCAAACACATTACCCATTTAATTTTCTGAGATCCTTACCATTCATACCTGATTTTACATGGTTTGCAACCTCATACTCAACAGCTCCATTATGGAACTTTCAAAGAAAGCTATATTTGTGAGAAACTTATATCATCATTCAAAGGTCTTGGCTGAATTTACAAAACTGAAGTTACTAAGACAGAAGGGGTTTTCCAGGTTAATTTTAATCAGCTATTGCAATGAATATAGGTGTATGATTTTTTGAAGTATTTTGGCTTTTCTGGTTTTCTAATCAACCAGACATGGTAACAACTTAATTAAGTAACCTTCATTGGCATTTAACTAAGCTGCATCTTCCAAAAGTTGCAATATGCCGCTCCTGGTGCTGTGGAGGTATTTCACAAGCAAAATACTAGGCAGTACAGGTAGATGGATATGCCTGCATATGACAGTCATGACGATCCCTGAAGCATATCACGAAATCCTGTCTATAGTCTGTATATGGAATAACCGAAAAGATGAAACAGAATACACAAACAACTTTTGCATGTGATAATGGCAATTTGATTTCCAGTTCATTCCTTTACTGCTGATCTGCATATGTTTTTATAATAACAAAAAGATAGTTATAAGAGTTGCAATTTTACTTGATCAAGTTATGCCTCATGAAGTTTACCACAACACAATGCATTAAAAAGGAAAGAGGACTCAGTCAGACTAACTTCATTTCTTAGAACCAGAAAAAAAACTTAAAACATTTGCAAATACTTAGAAGATGACAGTGTGGTAAGTAACAACCTGCACACATTTCTCAAGAGCAAATACCACGCCAGCCTAATTTCTGCCTGCGACAAATAGGTCTCACAGATAGAAGAGTTACAGTAATGTTATATACGCAGATCCCAGATCGGTCACAGTCAAGACAGTGCACTATGCTTTCCTGTTCTGATGTAACTACTGCACAGTCAGGGTAATAACAGCTGGGAAACTGTCCTCAGTGGTTCACTGGCAACCTGGAAAGATACAAATAGTATGGTCCAGGGCTTCTGCTACTGTTCTGTCTCCTCCTTAATGACTGGGATGCTGGAACTGAGAGTGTGTTTCTAAATCTGAGAAAGACACCAAAGTGGAAGGGGCCCTTGGAGATTAGGTTCCAAAGGCAAAATGACTTGGCATGCTAAGGAAAGGTGTGAGAAAGCATAGAACAATATTCTGTGAAGACAAAGCAGATCAATGGAGAAGGCAGTAAACAACCACACAAATACATCCTGGAGGAAAGACTAGACAGCCAGCTGTTTTACAGAGGAGGATCTATGGGTAATAATAAATCAAAATAAACCCCAACAATGGTTGCTATTGAAAACCATGCATATTTAAAGATGAGTAACACAGTTTACATTTAAAATAATTTTTTCCTGCTTACTAGAGGAAGGTAAGGCTCAGCATCCACTCTATCCACTTTTGAAAGCTATACTTTAAAAAAGATATGAACTGACTGGAAAGAGTCCAAAGGAAAGCATTAAGAATGACCAAAGGTCTAGCAAACATATACCATGAAGAAAGACTTGACAGAACCTGGGTGATTTACTGAAGACAGTAAAGAGATTATAATGGTCTACAAATGTAAAATATTGCTACAAAGAGGAAAGGCACAAACTGTTCTACCACAGACAGGAAAAGAGTTAATGGCCTTAAGGTGCAGTAAAAAAAAATTCAATTTAACACTAGGAAGGTTAAGTATGAGGATAGTTAAACACTCAACAGATTGCCCAGGGAGGCTGTGGAATCTTCACCAGGAGAGGTTTCTGAGAATAGGATAGGCAACCACCTATCCAGACTAGTTTAAATAGAATTGATTCTGCCTTGGGGCAGGAAGATGGTCAAGATGACCTCTCAGTGTCCTTCACAGCCCAATGCTGTATATTCTGTGAATTACAAGAGAATTATTTATTGTTGAACAATAGTACAAAGTTAAGCATGTATTTAATTTGCCTTTTAAAAGGACACAACCCTGCTTCAGTTTTGAGAGTACTGTAATACTTAACAACTAGGTTGAAGCTTACCAAAGAATGCTTCTGGTATAATCTAACTTTGCTAGGCTCTAAAATACAGCAGAACCTCTCTTAGCTATCATTATCAATTATTCTCAAACCCAGCATGTCTTGGTGTTAATTTGAGTGAGAGCACCTCACTTCTCAGCAAAGGTTTAGCAACAACAAAGTTGCAACAGGACTTTACCAATACACGTATAAAGAATAATAAATGAATGTACAGTTATCAAAATAAATCAACCAGACACAGCTTGTGAATCAGGATTATTGATTGCTTTATATACAGTCTTTAACCCCCTCACTCCTTTACCTGTCAATTGCAGTTGCAATTGTCATTTATAATTGTTCTCCTCATTGCTCATATGGTTTTCCTACACAGGGACCAGATCAGCCATGTTGTTGCAGCAAACCTGTCAGCACAGTGCAATCTTGTCTCTCTCTGTTATTCATTAAATCTTCTGGTTACAGTTGTTAAAAAAGCCCCAGCTTTCATATATCACCTACACACTATAACTATCTTGCCCGTTAACTTACTGTACTTTAATGGTGGAGGAAGAAATTGCATACTTTATTCAGAAGATATATGGAAATGCAATCACTTGCAGTTAATAATTATGCTAGTTATGCAAACTGATGACCAGGCTTCTCCTTAAAAAGAAAAAAAAATCTGGCCATTTCTTATGTACAAGGCTTTATTTTTGGTATGGCTGTTGGTAAGAATGATTTTTGTCACCTATTTTTCTACTAGAGCTTCATTTCACATCAAAGCATCTAAATATCTTTGAAAGTCAGGTCCTACACATCTGAATACAGACATCTGAAGGCAAAGGTTCCTGAAGAAAGTGAAATCCTATTTCTGAGGCATAACTTATAAAAGTAGAATTATAAAAGTTTAGTTATGTTAGACACTCTATCATGGTCAGATTAAGCTGCTGCTAACAAGAGGTTAGCTGTTTGATCGTTTGACAATATGCTTCTTCTTCATTGCTTATTGTCCTGTGAAAGGTGTTACGGCAGAGTTGACAGTTACAATGTATAGCTTGCTAGCTGCAAAACAGAAAAGCAGAATGCAGAAATGTGACTGATTTGAACTTCAGGAAACCATAAGAGCCCTTTAATTTTTGCCAAAAAAAGTCTCAGATTGCAATGAATGAAAGAAAAAATTATTTTTTCCAGAGGTTTACAAGCTTATTTCTTTTAAGTGTGTGTCATTCAGGAGAATCAAGTATTGTGTATTCTTAATTTTTGGCTGCAACCTTCAATAAATGGAGTGCATGGTAGTTTGTATGTGTTATCTGAAATACCCACATGCATGCGTGCATGTGTAAAAATAACTCAGTACTAGCAACATTAATTACGTTCTTTGAATATCAGTTCATGAAGGGTAACCTATTTTGCAAGAAGGCTATAGATACTTAGTTTTGCCTGTGTTACAGCAGTCATGTCCACAGCTCTAATTTTCAACTCTTTATTTTGGATGATATTTTAATAAATTGATCTAGTAAATTTGGCTAACAGTGCAGGTGGTGGTTGTGGTTTTTGCGTTAATTTGCTGGCCACAGCAACACTGAATTCAGTAATGTGTTGTGATATTTATCTATGAAACATGATACAAAGGAGACAGTGAGCCAAATTTAAATTTACAGCTCCACTTACTTACTGAGCAACTTATAACACGACTGAAATTCTGCTGTTTTGTGTATCATTATGTGCACGGCCACAAGATGCTTCATCAGACAAATTCAGCTTTATGGCTAATGCCACGTAAAGCCCACTGGCTAATATGACACACATGTAGTCTCACCACCACTCTGTGTCACAGTGGCTTGTCCATAAGCAGAATGGAAGATATTCAGGGATGAATAATGTCTTCATATCCTGCTGTGTATCTGTGTTGCATAGGGCAGGTGTAAGTGCCTGCCAGTGCAAGGGCTGGGTTCAAGGGGTGGGTCTGAAGCCATTTTGGCCTCCCACAAGTACATCTGTGCCTGGAGATGCCAGTGATGCCTTCAGTGATGTACTGAGATTACTGATACAAGTAAATGTCAAGGTTTGAAACTGGTTACATTCTAGGTTATAAACAATACTATAATGCTAACATGGAATTTATTAACATTGTATGTTTTCTTTTGGTCCTAAGGGTTTTACTTTTCAGAAATCAATGATAAATACTGCAATGTAGGTCACATTTTTGGTGTATAATCATAATCGTATTTTGTAAGCTATCATGGTGTAGCCTACTTCAAATAGTCACAACTTAACTCTTAAAAGGTCAAACAGTGCCACAAAATTTCCTCGATCTTTGCATACAGCCAAGTATACAATGCTGTGTGTAATAGACACATGTATTGGAAAATATGTCACCTTCCAAAATGAATTCTGAACTCCATTTAACAGTCTCAACCTGTTAACAGGCTCGAGAAAAGGGCAGCATTAGATTCATTACACTAAGGGCTCAAAGGCCTAGAACACAATGTCTTGGCTGAAAAAAAAATCATTGTTATCTCCTGCATTTTTGATAAATGAAAAATGGGTCAGATATGAAGAGCTACCTACTGCAAACTGTAGTGAAGGCTGCTTTGCCTTCCTTGTGGACAAGGCAAGGTATACTGACCTCAGCACTCTTCTTGCACTGAACAGGTTATATACAATAATTTAAAAAGAAACTCAACGATTAAAGCTTTGAATGTCATCTGCCAGATGACTGACTAAAGATTTCAGAACTGTGATAGCATTCACAATTTGAAAGTCACTAAAGCAAAACAGTGAGGAGACAATAAGGGAGTTGAAGGTGTCATTCCAAAGCCAGACTCAATGTTATGGGGGTGCGAGCTTACACAGAACCAAAAATCTAGGTGCTGTCTTCAGTCATCTTCCTTTTGTGAAGGGATTAATTTGAAAATTCTTCTGGAGAATAACAATATACAGAATGTTGTTAAAGAAAATGAATGCCTTAGAAAGATTCCTCTTGTAAATGTGACAGGTGCAAATCCTGCAGTAGTGAAAGTTCAGAAACGGAAGCAATTCCTTAGAAATTAATTTTAACAATTGAAAGTTATTTGGGGTAAAGTCTGACGGGGAGAGAAACAAACTAAGATTATGACTACAATAAAGCCCTTGCATGCATTGATATTTTGTATCGACACAGTATTACACAGTACTGACAAGGCTGTGTTTTAGACTATTGTGTAAGATACCATCAAGCTAAACTAACTATAGATTCCAGTTTGGCTAGTGTAAAACCAATGATTTCTTCCAGTACAGTTACAATAGTCAGAGACCGTTTTTTCATGTCTCTTGTAGATAGAGTTATGTTGGCAGGTGTTTGCTGTAAGCCTAGCTTTAGTTTAGTTTACAGACTTTTCATGGGAAGTTTGCAAAACAGAATTCAACATGATGTAGAAGTGGAAGACACATCTTCTATATAGTCCAGATCTCAATGTTGGTTACATATGTTCGTGCTGGAGAAAGAAGTTTTATTTTTCTTATACCTGTTTATGAAATGGCAGCAGCTTGGACAGTGACATACAACTCGGCTGAGCATGCCCTGACACACCCAAGAAGACCTCCCAAAATTATCACTGTGCTAATATGACTTGAAAGGGAAACATGGATGTTTTTATAAAGTGCCTAAGTTTCTCTCATCAATTTGCAAGGCACTAAGCAGCCTTTTGTGGCAAACCATGCAGGGAATGGTGATGCTGAAACAAACCAAACAGGAATAAAGTTTCCCTTGTGACTTCTGATTAGCAATATAAGCGAACTATCGGATCCAGATTCTGTGCTATGGTGTATTTGCCTTGGCCCGGCAAATTGCCCTTGAAATGAACTCTCTGCTAACAGAAAGCTTCTGCTACAGCAACTGTTCTGCCTACTGCTCTCTGTGATTAGGGATCGCAGTTAGGACAAATGAGAAATGAAGCAATCAGAAAAGGGGATTAAAACTCTGTTTCAGACCTACTTCTGAGCAGGCTTGGTTTAGCATTTTTTCATCCTGTACAGTACATATTCCATAGCAATTTTGAAAAAAGTATCATTTAAAAGTTAGCATCTGCTTAGCTGGTAGCACCAGATAAAAGCTCTCATTTGTAATGAACAGGCAAATTTGTTATTGCCCCAGTCAATAGCTATTGACTTGGTAGAGCACTTTTGCTTATTACAATCAAATCCTTTTTCTTTTTTGTTCAATAGTCAATGACACTGTAATGGAAGATACTGCTTACAAACTGATGCAATATATATCAGCAACTGCTAGAAGTTAGTGACTAATGGTTACAAAGAGGAAAGCATGTGCTAAGAACAGCATTACATGTCCATTAATCAAATTTACTGCATCCGATGTGCCTTTATAGGTTAGTGGAACTGTAATGCCTATCAGATAAATAGTTTCTGCTGTTATTAATCTTAAGTTTTAACACAAAACACCTTTTAATCATGCTATCATTACGTAAATAATTTGGCTAGGACAAGGTTCTGTCTCACTTTTGCAGCACACCTTCTAGTTGTAGGAAATTTCTGTACCATTTTGGCTTGTGCAGTCCTAGATTTAGGATTTAGTGAAATGCAAGGTAACTGTTCTGCTCCTAGCCGAAGCCATGTTATTCTCTAAATACCACAGATGGGGCAGTATAAATGCAAGGCAACATCCCAAAGATAAAGTGGCAAAAGAGAAGGGTAGCAGAGTGTGTGTGTCTGTTGCTCAGCCTGCCTCCTGGCTTCTTCCCTGCAGCAGAGCAGTACTGCACAACTTTGTCCTTTACACTTTATATAACTTGCACTTTCCATGCCTTGGGGTGAAATTTGTTGATAACTCGTGTATTTTTTTCATTCTATAATTATTGCTGCATAATTGTTTTATTTTTTTTAAACCTGCCTGACCCAAAAATATTTTCTTTCCAACTTTCTCTGCTTATTGTATATCTGAGAGAGATGCATATTTTTACAGGACAGTGTGACTATAACAGTAACACCTACTATTTTTATATTACCTCTAAGCAAACATTCCAAAAACAATAATAAATTTTGTTGACTCCTTAGAGAAAAGCAGAACTGCTTATGATGACTTCTTGACTTAAGGTTGTCTATAATCACTTTTCCTGTAGAACAGGAACAAATACTCTAATGTTGGAGCACTGATTTATCTGTTTTTTTCTGTTTTCTTAATGCAATCTTCATTTCTCTCTAAACTGATGATGAGACATTACAGAAAGAAAATTTATAAATGTGGCTAGGATTAAACAATCATGCCATTGTCAAGTACATTACACTGTACTCTGTGTGCACCATCTAATTGGATTTAAACAATGTTCATAAATCACAGCCATTAGCCTTTTTCAGAACTGAGACATACCCTACCAGATCCACCACATGGATCCTAGTCATACCTGGGATACTGGTTCATAAACTGCCCATGTTGCTGAAGACTGGTGGAATTTAATTGCTGCTATACTGCTGATTATGAAGCAAGGAATTAAATTCAATTAAGTTCCTACATATTTTACATCTCTTGACAAAGATCTCCAATGCTGCTCAGCCAGTATTAAGTCATGTTCTTGTTTGTTGTCAGCAAAGCAGTTACTGATGGGAGAGCAATGGAGGAGACTAAGCCATATCTTTCCAGAAGTCTGCAACGTAATGGATTCCGTTAGTCTAGTAACCAAACATTCGTAAATAATAATGAATATCCTTGCAATACTGTGTGAAGAAATAAAAAAGATCCTTTTCATCCTAATTTAGAACCACAGAGAGACAGATTTGAACAAGGTCATCCTGTAAACCTATTGAAATTCCATTCCAATGACAGGAGCTCAGGAGCTATAATTTCCTCTTTGTTCTAGTAGTTTCTGTTTTCCAAACATAGCTTTTGATATTGTAACAAGGTGAAAACAGGAAATATTCATAACATATTTATTGTATTTACTGTGATGGTAAGAGGACATCATTGTTTTATACACAACACTTGATCTTTAAAAGGAAAGTATAAGTGCTGCAAATCGGCAAATCACATGGCTTAGTTGAGGCAACGACTAATTTTGAGACGAGTATACCTTATGAGTTTTTTAATTCATTACTGCAAAAGGTTGGCATTAAAGAAATTACATGCATGTTAATAAGACTTTTACATAATACTTAAATGATAACTAGATATTTCAGCATTTCAGAAAAGCCCATAACCCCGCTAAAAATGCTAGATTTCAGAGGCAAGGGATATCTCTTGGCAGCTGCAATAGGTATAAAGAGTAAGACATTTCATAGATCATTCCAGAATTTTAGTGAATCATTTGCAAGTGTACAATAAGTTTAAAAGAGTTTACATTTTATTTCTTTAAAATAGGAAATCGGTCTCTTCTGGTACCAAAATCAGTAAAACACAACCAAATAAAGAGTGAGTGCTTGTGGGAAAAGAAGACTATAGCTGCTACATGACATGATGATTTGACTTCATTGTCAACTCAGTTATATTTATGGTTTTCCTACTGTATTCCACTTGCCTACAAGCAAACTTTATAGTGCTATTTCATATGAACCTGTAACGACTTTATTTGAATGAGGAGGATTTTTATTAAAAAAAAATAAAACATTTCTATTTGAAAACAGGCTATGAATTTCCTATTATGGTCCCAAACTCTGCAGTTTCTGCTGCACTTTAAGATTTGGATAATTTCTGAGAATTGCAATCCACATTGAATGTGGAAGTAATGCTTAATTTTGATACCAAATGAAGTAGAATAGGAAAAACAACAAAAGGCTATTAATAGTAACTTACTTTTTGTGACAACTCCTTCAAGGCGAATTATATTTGGGTGATCAAATTGTCCCATGATACTAGCCTCTCTCAGGAAATCTCTTCTCTGCCTGTCCACATAGCCGCCTTTTAGAGTTTTAATTGCAACAGGTATCTCTCTTTTTCCTGGTGTCTTCAGACGTCCACTGCATACTTCTCCGAACTCACCTTAAATAGATAAAATATTTGTTAGATCATTCACAGTGCCTGAAGAACTACAGTACAGTTTGTATTGCTGAACTTAAACACCTTAGTTTTCAAAATAACCTTCAATAGCTGTCTTAAAAGCTGTCTTTTTTAATAGTTCAGAGTTATTTGTAGTTGTCAGTGAAACAAGAATGCAAAAATATTCAAGAAACTCACACATCCCATAGAAGTGGACGGAAGAATAACGGATGGGATATTCAAGTTCACGAGTTTCATCACATCCCAGAAAAGCAAAATACTCAGCATTACTTCACAACAAATAATCACCTTTCCTTTGTGCCACACCACGAGATCATGGGGACTTGTACTTTCACTGCAACAGCCAAACCATCTGCCCTCCACAGTGTGGTTCATCTTGATTTACTGACATTTTGATACTGAACTTTGATATCAATATGTTTGTGATAAAACTGAGCATGCTATGAGGAAGGAAGGTAATGACACTTAGATTTTAATTCTAATGATAACAAAATATCTATCTAAAATATCTATTTATAGCAATATCTATCTATAGGGGTGTCGTGCACTAAGACCTATATGAAAAGAAATACCATGAGAATATCAGAATACCTGACTATCCTCTAATTGTAGAAAGCGTTTAAAATGTACTTAATGCTATTATGCCCCAGAAAAGCACTTCCACATGATTTACTTAAATGGACTTACACACCAACTTGAAATTAATCACATATTTCACTGTTCAGACAGCCAAAGGGCAACAGTTTCAGCAAATCAGGACCCAGTTGCATAACAAGAGGAATCTCAAAGCTTGCTTCACCTGATGTTTTCTTGTGTATGTAAGGGCCTTTGAAGAATGCATGTCTCCTCAGATTCCCTTTACACATTTACTAATTAAGTTTGTATGGAAATCACAACTTTCCTTTGATCTTGAAGCCACTCAAAAGTTATTTAAAACCCCTACCAAATATAGTCTGGATACCTGCAGGTCAGTTTTCAATGGGTCATAATTCAGTAAATGAAAAACAGTGTTCACAAAAATATTTCAAAGCACTTCTCAGTGCAGGGTACTTCCACAGCAGAACTAAATTCTCTATCCCAGTCATTTTGAAAACAGAACTGATGAAAACCAAAACCGAGTCATAAACAGATATGTATTTAACTGGAGGAAATAATTTGTTACCCCCTCCATTGAGTGCTGTCTGAATTAGTTTTCCTTAAAGTTTAAGGACAGAACAAAAGAAAACAAAATAAGAGAGCTCTACCCTGTAACAGTGTGTCTTCAGATACGAACTGAATCTAGAAGAGAGAGGCCTTAAAGACAGAAGCTTCACTTCAGAAAATTATAACTCCCTGATGTTATAGGATTAGAACGGATATTGTTATACAGCTTTTATTTTATTAGGTTCTGTCATTTCCACTAAAATAAAACAAGGTTTTTATTAGCCAATAAGATCCAGGAAGAGCGGAGGGATTAAAAAACCAATTTCATAGCTTGTCTTTCACTTCAAAACAGAGACATCATCAAGTGCAAGAGTACAATCAACAGATGCTGAACATAACCTCTGAATAAATTAGCAGCTTCTTAAACAGCTAACAAAAGCCAAGTGTCCTAGGTCTTCTTTCTAGCAAACCCCCCCCATTTATTTTATTTCTACCTAATTTTTAAAAATAAATCGAAGCATGTGCTTCCCTGAAGATGTGCTCATATGTGTGAAAATATGTGTCATCAGACTAATGCTCTGGGAATCTTTTGACAAAAGGGGAAGTTGGGTAGGGATTTTCCTATATGGTTTTGCCCCTTTAGCTCTTACAAGGCTCTCCTTAAAGGTTTTTTTGCCTCACTACTGCCACTGAAAAAGTAGTAGCTAATTTGGACTTCTAAAGTCCTACCATAAACCAAAGTCATGAAATCTGAACATTTTGAAGGAGACAAGGTATATTAATCTTCTATTCTGTGACGCATCCAGCAGTGCTAGAATGCATCTCTAAAGCCATGACCTTACTGCATCTTACTGGCTTTTCAAACTTAAATGCCTAAAATGAGAAAAATTTCCAATTTCTTCCCCTTGCTGAAACAGTCAAAAGCAAAAATACTAGAGCCTTAAAATCCAGATTTTTAAAGAGATTGCATGATCAATAAATCTGCAGAACTGCAAAATCTCATTTTTGAGAATAATTTGGAGAGCATAGGTTATAAAATAAATCATTTTGCTATTATAAGATTATACAAGAGTACTACAACTTCAGAATTTCAGAAATAATGGAATTCATACCTCAGGGACTGTAAAGGGCTGTTCATCAAGTGTTTTGAAATGAATTAAACTGAAGGAGGCAAGGGAAGGACTTACAATCCCAAGATTTATCATCTGTACAACATCCAAAGCAGGGGAAGGAACATCATGTCTTCTCCCTGACCTGTTTCTTTTCCCTTTTTTGGATGCATGATTTGTACAGGTAGAAAGAAAATTCACTCCCCTTGGATATTGGGATCGATAAACTGGTGAACATAAAGACTAACAGCAATTTTTTTGTGACGTGATGTCAAACAGACAGCAAGTGATCATCAGCTCACAGAACAGACAGTACTACATTTAGAAAGCTAAGGTATGTGTAGTACCTTCTAGTTCTGGTTCAGACTAGATGGGAATCAATGATATAATTTAAAGCACTGAACTATTTACACTGAGAAAGAGTCTGACAAGATTTCATCTCAGAGTATTTTTTCTACACTTTTGTTCAGATAAAGAATTTTGAATGTTTTTAAAGTCAAAGGGGAATGTATTCAACAAAAGGGATTTTTGAAATCTGAGAATCTAAGTCTCATTGCTCAAGTTTGAAGATAAACAAGACAAATGTTGACCCTGCAGCAGTAAAGGTTCATGACTGCATGTGTAATAAGTAGAAGCTAAGAGCCAGATGTCAATGAAGTCGACATCTTGCCTTGCTCCAGGGAAAAAGCTGGTGATAACTAGAGAAAAAGATAGAGTTCATTGTCTGTTCAGTTTTAATAAAGTGTAAATAATCCCTGGTTTAATGATATAAACCCCACACATCTTACTGTATGTTATACAAAAAGAAGCTAATTGAGCAGTCTACAAGCTTACCCTGTGCGAACCACACATCCCTTTTTTCATTCAGTCATAACATATGTGTTATTTAAAATGAAACAGGAGTACTCAGTCACTTAAAAGTCTGATATGCAGTCTGGTATTGCTACATGGGATCAAACTAAATGTCTTACAACACAGACGGTTGCTGTTGATAGAACTGAAAGGTCACAGCACCAAATACAGCTCAACTCATCTTCCCCAGTTTCAGTCATTAGACCCGTGGGAGAACTGGCAGAAGACTTAGATTATAAAAAGAATATAATGTACTCTCTGTGAAAAATTGAAGAGTCGGCCTCTTCTTTGAGTTTCAACATCTTAATGAAGCAAATAAGAGGATAACTAACTTTTAAGCCAGACTTGACAAAGTACCTCCAGGAATTCCTTCCATGAAGAGGTGCTGAAGCCTTAAACCAAAGAGCAAGAAGTGATGGGGCAGAAAAAAGTGTCATGGACAGGACAAAATCAAACAATACGATAACAATGTCACTAGGTGCAGCAAGTTCAGTGTGAAGAGTGGCTGAAAGGGACCATCTAAAGAAAATTTACAGCAATGAATAGACAGCAAATTGTGGGAACCAGCAAAAAGGCACCCAGTGATCTTTGTAATGAACCAATGGCAGAGCTCATGGAATATTTAATACTAGTGATAAAAAAAACTCGGCCAAGAGTTTTGAATCTGAGAATATACAATATCAAATTAAACAGTAAAACTTTGTCATAAGTAGTGGATAAAATAAAAGGGACTGGACTAATCAATTGCACAATTTAAACAGTAACTATTGCTAGAATGTGAACTTCATTAATACTTGTTTATTTGGTTGATATTACCATGAGAAACATAAGCTAAGCACTTACAAATAGGTTCTGTTTTGACTTTGGTATTGTAATCTGCTTGCTGTTATGAATATTTGATCAAACTGCAATTTCCATTTTGGTTGTAAACTGTTTCCCCTATTGCCTTTACCTTCCAGTTTGAACCAAGATATCAGCAGAAGTTACTCAAAGACTAACAAAAGAGACCATTAACAGCTATTAACCTGGATAATCTTTCATTCTATCAAAAGGTCTACAAAACAGTATTTTTTTTCTCAGATGAACCAGATGTAAAGTAGGAGATGGTGGGTAGCCACTCAGGGGAAGTAACCTGACTACGTATCCATCTTGAATCTGGATTTATGTGCAGATATTGTTACTTTAATGCAGATCTCTTGCATCCACACATGGAGTAAGTAAAGCATGAATAATTTAGAAAGGACTTTGCAAAGTCTGTATTTTACTTGCTTTATTTTCACCAAAGCACCAGAAGGAAGGATAGTAATTCAGAGAGTTTGCAGATTCACTGGAACACCAAAAGCATACCAGAGGGGAAGACTGGGAGAGCTGAGATCAAAGTTTTAATTAACTGGCTCCATAGAATATAGTGGCTGCATTCAAAAACATCAGCTCAGTAAATGTGACTTGAAAAAGGATTTTAAGAAGAGATTGCACTAATTCTTTTTTTCTCAAAGTAATCTCGCGAGCTCAGCCTCCTTTCTTAAATTGTTGCTGTTTTGCATTTCCTATTATTACCTGCCTGATGATATGAACTTGCAATAGGAATGTTTATTAAATCTACAACTAAATGTATAGACATTCTCTTTTATTTTGGCTATGATGTCTTTGACTGTTGCAGGCCAAGTGTCATCTTGAACTCTGTAACTACTAAAGGCTATTTTCCAATTGGCTGTTACCGCTTGAAGATCTTGCTGCTTTTTCAATGTGACCATTTGTTGTCACCTTCTCTGAACCTGTTTTTAGTATCTGATGGGAAAACATCATTATGTGGAGCAGTCAGTGTGTAAGCAACAATTTTAGCTATTTGCTCTCTTTTTTTTACATCACATAGGACTGCCCCTATGTTACTAGTACTTGGCACCAAAGGAGCAGACCAAATTGTCTGTATAACACGGCTAATAAATGATTGCAGAGAATCCCAATGTCTGTGCAGCATTCAGATGTACCTGTACAACAGAGCATAAGCAGGTAAATACACTCAGGGGCTCTTAGATTTTGCACTTCTAAGCAGAGACTGAAATATAGGACAAAAATAATAAATAGGAAGTCTTTGTTTTTCAAGTCTATAGTGTATGTGTATCTGAGGTAAGTGAAGCAGTTAGGAGATTTTAACTTTTAACAGTGCTGTAATCAGAAATGAGATAATCAGTAGCTGTAGTTGAAAATACTACTTCTGATTTGATGGTATCATCCTCAGATAGGTTACTCAGCAGCAAATAATACAATGTACATTTCCATTTCACATCATCCAAGGTTATAGTTACCAAATACTTCAAAAGATAACTTGGGTACAGAGATAGGTAAGCTGAAAAAAGAAACTAGAAAAAATACTTGCCTTGAGTGTCAAAGCCATCTGCACTGCAACTAGTAAATTGTCAAGAACTTTTGGACATGACTTTTTCTATTGAAAAACCAAATTGGAAACTGCTTTCAGGAAAAGATCAGTTTCAAAAATTTCTTGACTAGAAATGCTAGAAAAAATGTCAAATATTTCCAGTGTTCCACGTTGACATTTTCAAAAAGAAAACTTTTAGTTCTTGAATGGAAATAATTTTTGTTTTGAAAAATTAAAGTTACAGAAATTCAAAATGAAAATAATCAAAATAAAATGTTCAAACAAAAAAATTTATGAAATGCATCTATTAATTAACTTCTTAAAAGATTTTACTGTTTCATTTTGTAAACGATTTTAATTTTCTGTTTCACTTAGGTGAAAATTGTAAACATCTTTTAAAAGTAATTCTCCTATGATAAGAAATCTATTTTATATCCGGTTGCAATGTTTAATAGAGAATTAGAGAGAAGGCATAAAGAAAGTTTTAGGACTGCTGTGAATTATAATGATATGTTATGTCCCCTAGTGGCTATCGAAGAGCTCTATGAGAATTTGTACTCTCCGTGCCTCAGGCGTGGTATTTAACCTGTATCTTGCCTGCATGGAAATGGGTTTAAATTTCATTGCAACCAGTTTGCAAGTCCTGCTAGGCAAATATCATTGAAGATGGCAGATTACCCAAGTAATTTTAGAAGATAAAAAATATAAAAATAAAATATGTCAAAGCAGGCAAAAATTCACTCCCACGCATACAAGAAAAGGGAGAGAGAAGCTGAGTAAAGAATTTTCATAAATGAATTAAGTTGAGAATAAGGACACAATTTTGATCTGAACTAAAATCAATAAGCTCAATCCTTGTCTGTTGTATTCAACTCCTTTGAAATCAGCAGTTATACCAGTGCTGAATGTAGTTCAATATGCTTTATAATCTAAGACATCAATATCTATAGTATGTCTGAAGAAAAGGAAGAAATAAAAGAAATCAGATGGAATGTTTTCTGCAGAAGTCAGCCCTCTGGGGGCTCTCTCAAGCTCATAATTCCAATGGTGCACAGTGCCAGCTACATATGATCTAGCTTAAGCAATCAGGTAAACTCTAAAGTACTCTAGCGATATGGACTGCAGCGTGAAACAGAATTTTCTCTCTTACTTTCAGGTTGATACTTTCTCTCCCCTGTTTGTTAACAGAGTGGGTTTTATTTCTGTTCTATTATTTGCATGACATTTTCTAGTGCATAAACCACTTTTTAGCAACACTGGAGACATTTCCATTGCTATCAGTGTAGTAACATATCATTAAATGAAGGATCTCAACTGAAAAATACCTCTCCTTTTGAGTGACTAAGACATATGAAACGAAGATAAAAAAGAAAGATCGCAGTGCATTATGTCTTCTGATAGTAATTTTCCTGACAATACTTGCTAGCGTGAGTTCTTTGGTGGGCTCGCTATGAGCAAATTAAAATAATTTTTTTTCCACTGACCCTCTTCTACAAGATGTAAGCCTGATTTTTGCAGTCTGTTGTACTGTGAATTATTTTATTTTTTTCTTGATGGTATTAAAATTAGCAAAAGTATATAAGGTAAAAAAAAAAAGCATTTGTATGTTGGCATTTGCTTAGTAAGTAATAAAACAGCATTGTTAAAGAAAGCCCAGAGTCCATAGCTCAAAGATGGGCACTGGAGTATGGAACATACTAATTATTGCTACTGAAATAAAATTACAGTGAGGTGAAGACAAAACATCTGTGTAGTCAGTATTATAAGTACGTTTAAGACAGCAATTTACAAAACTCAGTCACTCTTGATATCTTAAGGACACAGAGAAATATCCATATTATGTAAATTGAACATGGGTTGTGTTAATGTCTTTCACAGGAAGAAATTAAATTTCAGAGCTGGAATTAGAGCTCAGGATTCTGTTCCTATGTTCATCAAAATTTCTGACACAGACCCTTAGCTCTCCCACCTTCCCTTTCTGTTGGGGCTGAGAAATGATTAATGCTCCCCAGCCATTGACAGTGTGCAGGTAACAACACAGAGGATGGACTGCACCACAGGAACTTCAGACTCTCCTTGTCAGTCTGGTTTTTGTTTTAATTTGTTATAACTGTGGGAAATGTTGGTGGGCCTTCTGAATGACGTGTTAGTCACAAGCCATGCATTGAGATCCACTAGTTAGGTAACTTTGTAAGGCCCTTTTCTAGCCTTGTCTCTCTAAGTCCTCAGTAAACTACAACTGGGTAAAACAGAGAGCAATCAATCTCAGGACCTGGTCAATAATGAAATAATATCTGCCCTAGAGAGTCAGAACACAAGTTACAAGAAATGGTTTTACAAGACTCTGATCTTTTCAAATATTTCACTTTTGTTGTGTTAACCACAAAGGTGTGTTTTCTGTCACCATTGAGCTGCCACCAGGACCCCTAGTGAACTCTAAACAGCAGCCATGAGCCTTTATTCCTACAAAGGCTTTCCAAAAGTGAATGCGTGGGAACACTTGCACAGCACTTTCCTGAGTAGCAAAACCTGCCAATTAAACCAAAGGTAAGACAAGGGGGTAACACTTAATGCACAGAATAGGCATGTCTATAAACATAGCACATTAGCAAAGGGTAAGATCCCTGAAAACACAAGGGGCATGTTATCTCCCTTAGAAAAAAAGGCAAATATACATACAGGATTAATGAACTTCTGAAACTTATTTTCAAACAGCTGTGAAATGGCCTACATCCCCAATGAGATGTTCTCAACTGAAGGTAAACACCCCATAGATGAGAACAGGGTCTAAAACAATTGTTCAGATGTAATTCCTCTCTGTCCCCACCACACACTTGGATAAAGACAAACAGGGATGTAATAGGAAAACCTACAGCTGTTTTTCCCATTCATCCTGCTTCCCAGCTCCACGTCACCTTTTATACTGTCTACACCTTCTCATCAGAGCTTCCCCTTTCCCCACTCTGCCAATGATCCTTCTCTGCACAGCTACAGGAAAGCCTGTCCCAAGCCAGCCTCTCCTTTTCCCTCTTGTACTCCTCCTATTTTCTGTTTGAGAATATTTTTTGCTCAGTCTTCTATATTCTCATCTTATCTCCCCCCAGAAAGAGATTCTGATCTAATCTCCCACTCAGTGACAGAGAATATGTGACACTAACTATGGCAAATGCTGAGTGATGCAGTGTTTTGAGTACATTTGGAACAAAGCAAAAAACCAAACAGACAAAAACCCCACCCCCCCAAAAAAAAAAAACCCCAAACCAAGCCTACCCAAAAAATTGATAAAGCCTTAAAAGAGGTTTGGGATAAACCTATCACTTTGGGGAATCTGCCTCTCAAGAACTCCTTCTTTGAATATATCCACATTTGGAATATTAGCCAAATACAATACCTCATGTACACCACACTTGAGAGTGAACTGGTGCTATCAGAGAAATATGCCTATATTTTGTACTATACTTGACCACTTGCATTATCATGGTGACTTGAGAAAAGCAGCCTATCCATGCCTAGACATTTTTTAAAGCGGGTGTACTTTTACCTGCCCCAATAACTCTCTCAATACGAATTCTTGAAGGATCTATCTCCTTTGCAAACTCATGGACAGCAAGAGATGGGTCTTCATATGTGTCTGGATCAATATATGTCTTGGTTCCTGGGAAACGTACTGCAAAAAAGAGAGAATACTAGGAATCAAGCATTCTTTGACATTCACGCGCTGTAACAACATGGTTTTCTCTTTTTTTTTGGTTGACTAGATAATTGAAAGGATTGGAAATAATATATTAAATCTTCCACATTTAAAGTTCCAGAACCCAACAGAAGAGGATAATGACCCAAAATTACTAATGCTTGCTACTGATTTCACAGAAACCAACTACAGAATGCACAAGTTGTCCCCATTTGCTGGCAGAACCAGGGCCTTCAAAGATTGACTGGGCACAGACTTAAGCATTTCCTTTTATCCTTCAGGTGGCTTTTTTAGGTGAGGCTTCTGAGACATTAAAGAGCTGGGTGTTACAGTCCATAGATAGAGGATAAGCCTCTGCCAACCCAACACTAGCAAAAGCATTCAAAAGTACTGTCTGAAACTGTGAGCAAGGTCCTGCTGGACCCTGCTCAAATCTCCGGAGATGTTCTGGGTGACTGAAAGCACAGATACTTCTTCAGGACTGCAGCAGTGCATTGTTACATCAAACATCCTTTCAGCTTGCAATGATAACTGATAAACAGTGTTAGTGTAAAGAACAGAGGAAATACGGGTATTAGGTTCTATGAATATTATTTATACCTCTAGTTACTGTCATGTTTGCTAGCTACACAGGTCCCAGAGTTTACCCTGTCCCACAGGAACAAAAAGTCAAAGGCCTTTAGAAAACTCAGTCTTTGGTATTCAACTGATAAGATAATGTCAAACTCTTATGCTGTTTTGTCTCTGTCCCAGCTGAACACAAGCATCTACTGAGGTACAGTATTTCAGGCAGAAAATTTAAAAGGACAGTAAAGTTTTTTGAAACTTCTCCTTAGGAAAAAAACAACAGCCCTAGCTAAGTTTAAGGAAAATGCTATTTTGGGTAAGATAAAGTCCATTCAATTTTTTATTTATTGTAAGCATTTCCTTTCCAAATGCTATTTAGTATTTTAGCCTGAAGAGGCTTCTTGGAGTCTCTGCACTTAGCTCACATCCTTAAGGAATGCTTCAAGTACAGCTGGTAAATCTGGAAAATGCAGCAAGTCACAAGAGAAAATATGAGCTCTGAGCTGGTCACTTGAAAGGGTGTCTACAGAGACACCAAGTGAGGGCTCAAAGATATGGGAAAAAGCAGACCCTGAAGACTAACAGTGACTACTGCCAAAGCAGTTTATATTCCCCTTTGCTGTTCCTTGGGCAATTTCGGCAATCTGTCCTTTACTTTGAAAACAGTGCTTTCTAATTCGATCCTTTCATTTACAGGTGGATGACTGAACATTCCTTCTGCCAAACAGGTCCAATCCTTGAGATCCTTTTCTCTGAAGATGGGTCCCGGAGGACTGTGCTGCTTTGTTCTCTTCTGATCAGCTTGAACAACCAGAGAGCCAGGTGCAAGACGAGAACAAAAATATCCAAATCCATTTACAAGGCTTTGGTAATTTCTGTCTGCTTCCTTGGAGATGGTCGTGGCCATAGTGGGTTGGTGCCAGATTGCTTTGGCAGGCTCCAGCAAGCCATCATTTTCTGGCATGGCTAATATCCCTCGTGTTCTTGAGTATGGCATGTCCAAGAACTTATGTTGTTTCTCTTGGACTATCTGGATGGGAATTTTTCTAGGCTGCTGCCATGTGGTGATTAAGTTCTGGAAAACTTCCAATGCATTAACAGAAGTTGATGTAGATAATGCATCAACTTATAGGGATAAGAGGAAGGTACTGCAGCTGGGTCCAGAGAGTCTCTTTGAAAAGAATTAAGTACCTCTCAGCCGCCTTCCTCTTATCACTTAGTAGCTGAGTCTAAAGCAGCTCATTATCTGATGAGCCTAAATACATTAGGTGAAGAACATATGTTCAGGATACATGAATGTGGCTGGGCTTCATTAAGTAGTGTGCAACAGCCATTTGGACCACTGCCGATAGAGTATACACACCATACAAAAATGGGGAGGACACCAGACATCATGGGGTGTCATATTATCAGCAAGATCACGGATCCCTTTCTAACGCCCTTCAGAGAGTTTATTTCCTGAAATCTTCCTCTGACTCACACCGAGCTCCCAAGGGAGAGAGGAAGGATGAACAGGAGATGGTTTTCTTCTGCACACAGCAGAAGCATAGGATGTAAAGTGTGGACACAACAAATCTGGGAACAGGAACAGGTGATGCTAACCAGTGCAGGTTTTGCAGCGGAGCTTTTTTTTAAACAGCTTCAGCCAGTCTAGGAGAGATCACCCTTTTACTGATCCCAGCAGAGACTGCGCAGCCCCACGTACGGTTTCAAGTTGAGATGCTGGATACCAAATCTATAGGTAGTCAGCAGTCAGGTAAAGATTGCTGCTAGCATGAAGGAAGTACTTATGGAGGCGCTGAGTGCTTAGTGTAAAGGAAGGAGTATTGTTGGCGATACAGTCTTAGGTGCTGGGGTAAATCACAGTAATTCCTCTTTATCCTTGGTTCTGCGGAACACATACATGAGTAGAGACTTGCCCCCTCAAGTCTGATGCTGCGATAACTTCAAATGAATGAGAAGCCTCTGAGATGAAGCTTTGTGTCAACATGAAATACAGCCATCATTTACCCTGGCCTGAAAGACACTGAGTGAGGCTTTTCTCAAATTCAGTCACGGTCTCAGAGGCATATATCAAACTCTCCAGCGGGAAGGTTTTTGTCTTCTTTCCTTTCTGACCGTGTTTGGAAACAAATGACAAACAAATCTTCCTAGGAAGTATCCTTTATGGGGAAATGTGCCCTTTCCCTTGACAGAAAGAGCCACTTGGCTGGATATAGTAGGGTCACCTGAAAAAGGATTTTACTTCTGGTGACTTAGCTTCTGTCTTGATCATAGTATTTCCAGGGATGTTATCAAAAATGACAAAAAAAAAAATTAATACCCTTTGTATAAATAAATACCCTTTGAATAAATAAAAACTTTAAATAGCTACTCTAACATAAAACAGTGAGGCTAGTAATTTAAACTAAGTAGCTAAACTAAACTAAATAAACTAATATACTGCCCACGAGAGATTGCCAGGATGTTCTCTCACTGTACTGATCAGTGAGCAGGAACATGAGGGAAGGCAACCCATTCCACTTCTTATTTCTTGGCTGGCTGGAAGTGTAGATCCCTAAAGCCAAAGAGAACTGGATACAAGTAAGGCACATAGTCACTAAGAGAGGAATTTTGAGGCAGAAATTCAATATGGTCCAGACCAGTTCAGAATTCAAATAAATATACCTGAAAAACTGATAAATATTATTAATAGAATACAAAAATAACCTTATTAACTAGAGTGAATTCAGTGAAATTGTTCAAGAGGACTTACAAATAAAAATAAACACCCTTGATGTTCCACACAATAAGGAACTAATTAAATGGCCAGATTAAAACATCAAGGGCAAAAGCAGTACAGAAAACAATGAACATTCTTCATTTAAAACATGATATAGATATTATGTAACACAGTGTTGAACTACTTACAATGTCCATTTTGCAAATGAGACCTTCTTTTCTCTTCAGATTTCATTTTGGCCTTTATGTACCACTGGCATCTTTTAAGAAAAACAAGTGAGGTTTTAATTAAAATACTTGTCATGCATAAAATAAAAGTACATTAAGTTTTATCTGCACTTTTATGAAAGCCAAAATCTTTGCATTTGGAATATATATGTAGTTATGAATCTAAAGAGAGAAATATGCATGAAGAACTACAAACAGATTAGATGATACAAATAAAAATAAATCATGGTTGAATGATTAGTATGAAAATAACTACTTAAGTTCAAGTTTGATGCAATACTTTATTTCCAAGTTTGACTCCTCCAAAGAATCCTGATACTTTAATAAATTGTTACTTCCCTGTGTTCTTGTTTGCATACATTGGTTTGTGCTAATTAAACTTTATCCTATTAACTTTCATATCCAGTTTTTCACATCAGGACCACTTTTTTTTTTTTTCTGAGTAGCTCTGTGCAGTCTGAGTCAGGCACTGACTTATTATTTCTTCTAAGATAGCAGCTGTCATATAGGATAAACAATACGTAGCCTGCTATGAGAATATGATGATTTAGTGTATGCCTATATGATTGCTATAAAATTGCAAATCCTTGGCAAACAACGCAAAACTGTGGATGTTCATGAATAGTTAGCAACCTTACCTGACAATGCAAGGGTATGTAAGAGAAAACTGCCACATGGCAAGCTTTCAGGTTCCCTGTAACGAAATCTCCCCCAGCCTGAATGCTGCCTACCTGCAGGACTGTTAATGCTGATTTAGAGGCTCACACAATGGGAGCAACTGTTTCAGTCAAGAGAAAACAAAATATTTGCTCTTTGTCTTAAAGCTCTTTCTCACTCACTGAACAGCCTAAGAAGTATGATTTAGAAGAAAATCTTTTGGTCTAAGGCCTAGGCTAAGGGCTGTTGGGGCACTGATCCCAGCGAAGAACAGCAGTGTGTGTGGACATTTGCTTTGGTGTACAGACATTCAGTTCCAAGACCAGCTTGAAAAAAATCACTGGCCTCCATGTGTTCATTACCAGCCTTATAAAATAAAATAAATTATAATTACAGATAGTATATCCAGTAAAATACTAACAGTGGAGATATGAGAGATATGTGAACACACCCACCTCATTTCAGTGGTTCATTTAAACTACTGAAACAGAGTAGGAAGACTCACAAATTCATTCCTTGCTACAGAGGTGATGAGGAACACCTGAAGGGCAGAAACTTCTGAAGCTGTCACGGTTATGTACCCTTACAGTGGGAAACAACAAGCAGTGGATTCTCAGCTTCTGTGGAAATCTTTAGACTGTACACCAGTTGCTGGGGCCACTAAGCATGCCAGTGCCATTTTTAGGACCTGAGCAACTGGTCTGTAGGGTGCCAACTGCCAAGAACACTGAACACAAGCTCTTACAGTCGAAGTGTCTGCCCAGGGGAACAGTCAAAGAAACAAGGCTTTAACCCTGTCCAGTCCTCCTGAGCATGCATGTGGCCCCAAAATTTGACTACAGAAGCCAGTGAGTAATCACCAGCAGAGGAGTCTTCCAGCTCCAGCTCCCCATTCCCCGTTAGTGTTGGCTATAGAACAATCGGAGAGGAATAATTTCTGTAATGATAAGAATAAATCACGCTGAGCTTTAACATCGCATTTCCTGGACTTTAGCCAAGACCCCCATCTCACTGCATATCCTGCACCTTGAAGCCTCTGTTGCTTTCATTTTTCTATCGGCAATTGACAGCCGTGCTTCCTGCCTGCTCTTGGTGGATAATCACTCAGCCGAGTGCAGAGGCAGGTGCTCATTTAACCCAGCCTCTCCACTATGAATAGACTCATCAGCAGCCCTGTGACTCGACAGCTCATCAAATTGCTAATTCTAAACAGTGAGCAGAGCACATCTGTAGGGTACCAATCCCATTTTTTACACAGAAATTTGCCTCCAGTCCTAGAGTAAATTGAGTATGTATTCAAAAATTTCTTGCTCTGTCTTCTGTGGAATACACTCTTATCACTGCATTTAAGCAGCACTTCAAAATGAATTCATATCTTACATAATTGAAATGGTCCCATTGAAAGATGTTAGAAAGCTAAGGAATCTCTGATATCCTTGACATTAGCAAACAGGAGGAATAAACACAGAAAGAAACCTGTTTCCATATTTTTTTCATTCCTGAGTTTAGTGAGCTTTTTCTAAAGGAAGCGTTTGAGTTATGTTTCAGGATTCCATGTCAGGATTCCACACAGTCATTTTCTCCAAAGGTTTGTCTTTGAGTAATTCCTCTCTTCTGAAAGACCCTACTGTTTGTCAGTGTTTGTAGTAATCGTAGCAATACTTCCTTAGCTTCGAAGATTATCTAAGGTCACAATATGTTCCAATGTTAACTGCTCCCATTAACTTCAACAGAATGTTAGACTTAACTGGTTTTATCATTTAGCAGAGAGAGCATTAATTCACATAATGGTAGCTACTGTAGTGCCATATTTGGTTCCTGGGGTACTGCAAATAAAACCTCTGGCCTATGCTGATAGGACTTCACTTTCTTTTCAAATTAGAGGTAATGCTATACCAACAAAACAGAAACTTAATTACAAATCTGAAAGCGCAGCACCATCTATTGATATCAGCCCCGTCTGTGGTGACCGTTATCACATTCAGAGGAGTCCGTGTAACATCTTTTCTCTAAGCGTAAACACGGGCTCTAAACCAGGACAGGAATAGTGCAGAATCCTATCCCGACTCTGGATTTTTTCTGTCCCCAAGCCAGGTAAGAAGGAAACTCCACAGATAATCCTCCTCACATGGAAGCTCTTCCACTGGCTGTTTTATGCATCTGAAGAATGGAGAGGGGAAAAGGGTAGAGAGGGGCCGGAGCCCATCTCCTAAAGAGCTTACTGCAGGAGCTATGAGCCCGATTCCTCTGCTCGAGGGCCCGGACCTCTACAGAATATCAGTCTGGTTTTAGGCCTTCTTGATCCACGGCAGCACTGCGGTGCCACTGATGTCTCACAGAGGAGACGGGGACATAATATCTTTGTCCTTTTAAATTCTGCTTTGCTTCCTGGTGGAAGCAGAGGAAGTCCTGAGATCACACAGGAAACACCCAGAGGCTCAGTGAAAAAGGAAACAAGGCACCATGGAAGCAGCTATGCCTGTGGGAATCTGAGCTCTACGTGCGTTTTTTAGCAAGTCCAATTAGAATTTGTGAGTTCCCTTAAAACCTTCGGTGTCTAATTGAGCATGGCGTCTGGCCACTCAAATGAAAATGCTTTCTCATCCAATTTGCATAATGTCATTATTTGATCCTGATCAACACATCAACTGAAGGAAGGTGGACAATCAACACTGTACTAAAAGAATTGTAAGTATAAGAATCAGGGTAGTTATAAAAAATTGTCCAGACTGGTCAATTCCCCTGCTGGTGCAACAGTACTGCTGTAATGTAGATTTATTTGGGATCTTTTCAATCCAATTAAAAAAAAAAGGCCAAAAAGCAATAAAACAGGACCTTCAGGAAGCTATTTTCTGTTCACCAGTGATATCACAAGCAGTAGAATAATTCTAGTATTTTGGAGTAAAGTTTTCTTTAGTTTAATTTCATTACGTAATTCCTATATTTTCTCTTAATAGATGCAGAAATGTGCATATAAAATATATGCATAATTGTGCACGATTTTTCCTACAAATTTAATATAGTAAAAGTAATAAAAAATTGCCCACTCAAGTGCCTTTAGCAAGCTATATTGCCAACCCCAAGACATCAGAAATCCTAAGGTTACAGCCTCCAAAGCTTTGCAATTGACAGTTATGAGATTTTGTAAAAACTACAGTGTTTTTTGGGTTTTTTTTTGTCTTCTAATGTCAGAGCCTTGAGGGTGCAGGAACATTGTATTTTTAAATTCTTGCTCCGCAGGCAAGAGGTCCAGAAACTTATTTTAAAAACAGCCAGGCTGTTTCCTGGTCTCACACAATTGCTTAGCTCCCCAAACTGGGTTTTTACAAAAAAACAACACTCACAATAGAACTGTGAGTATGAGCAGTGCTGAACAAAGAGGACATTCACCTCGCTATGCCTAACCCTTATTTTAGCGCTGAAAATGTGGTGAATGACTTAACTGTTATTCTTAAATTCCTAGTATTGGATGACTCTGTCCCTGAGTAAATGAGAACACCGTAGTGTTAATTACCTCCCAGTGATCAGGAAGAACAACGTGAGGATGACCAGGAGGGTGAATCCACCAACAGCAGCAGTGGCAATTACAAGAATCTGTCCCTGCTCGGCAGCCATATCAGAAGCTGAAAGAGAAGCACAAAGAAAAGAGGTTAAAGCTCCATCACCCAGGGTTCTTGCAGAATGGGTGATAACATTGCACTGGTCAAATGTTGCAATTACTCCGTAATAGTTTCCTCGGTGCTTAGCAAGGACATCAGACGCGCATGTGCCTGTGAAGGGAAAAACCGTAATCCATGTCCCAACTATGGTGAAGGGGAGAAGATGTTTACAGGTTTTTAAAATGAGGAGCTGGCATTATCAGACACTTGCAATTTACTAAAGTTTGAGTATGACAGGATTTTGGACACAAAACTAGAACATATTTTTTCTTTAGCTTTATTAAGCTTAATCCTGCATCTAATCCAGAACTTCTCTCCACCCAACTGTCCCAGTGAAGTCAGCAGCAGTGCTATGTATGTAAGAGATATTAAACTGGATTCACGAGAAAGCAAAGCAGAAAAAGCACACTTAATGTGTAGCCTCACACACTCTTCTGTATGTCTGGTGTTTATTTTTATTGTCACAAAACGTATACAGCTTTACCTATAACATGCTCTGGTGATTAGCAACACTGTAGTTGAAAAAAAAAATTATTTTCTTATGCCTCATGTTTTTCTCTCTGCTTTTTGTAGGACTTCTAGGAGTTAAAAAAGATCACCTGAAATTATCCAGTCTCTAGACACTTGCTCTTTTTATTAATTTATTCTGTATAATATTAAATCTTTACATTGACAAAGTACCTAGTTACAGTCCAGTTGGTCCTCACTGTCCAAGTACTACATGAGCAGAAAAAGAATGAGGCTCAGTTTTTTCTCTATCTCTGGTCTTGTGACTCCAAAGTTTTATTTCTTAAACTCAGTTACACTTGAACATTTTCACCACATGACATTTACCTAATTCTTACTTTCTGTTTCCATGAGAAACATAACATTGTTCTGAAAGGAGAATAAATAATTCTATTCAATGACCTCTGACAACAGTAGTAAGTGTAGAAAAGAAAATAAATTTTAGATTTATCAGGACAGCAACTTTGATTTTGTAAACTTGCAAACTGTTCTATAAGCAAAACCTTCAGTGTTCTTCAGGCAGCAGATGATTAAAGCTCAGGGAAATCACCTAGGCTGCTGCAAAGAGAAAGCTCAGCAGGCTATATTCTCTCACTTTGCAGTTCATGAAGCCCAATACAATGCACGCATTGCTGCCCAAAGCCTCATAAAATGCTGTTTCCAAGAAAAACATTTGGCTTCGAAATAATATTTGTGAGTGGTTTAGAAATTAGCAGTGTAAACTGGCTTTGTAATAGCTGTAAAGCAAATAAAAACAATAGTAGTTTATGTCAAATTTTCAGCAAAACCAACTTGTTAAATTTCTGCCATTAGGTTTCTGTCCATATAATTTAATGGAGACATGCACAGGCAGTAAATTACAAGGCATTCAGTATCTGTGGTCATAAGCTCTCCACAGACAAGCTAAATATATACATTTTCCAATAAATGATGTAGCAAATACTCACTGAATAGCTAATCTCCAAAATGGTATCTAGTGATATTATGGGAGTGGATCCTAGCTCTGCATTGTGTTATGTTCCACAGGGTCAGATTTATTTGGAAAAATACAATATAACAAATATCATGCCACACAAGTAACAACACAAATAATAACGGGCTCTCCAAATCAAATGCTGAATACTATTTCCAGACTAGCGGGGGTTGTGCTCAATGTTGCAAAGATCGTTACAGCCGGGCACAGTTTGAAGTTGTAAATGGAGAAGGAGGTTTTAGATGAGTTTAACTTGCCCATCTCTGCAATGGAAGTGAGAGGACAAACTGCAGCCCTCTTTTTTTTTTTTTTTTTTTAATAGGAAAACGAGGTGTGCAAAAATAGTGAATTCAGCAGGAGAAAAGGAAACCGTGGGCTCAGATAAATTAGCTGTGGTTTTCTTCAACAGACATTCATTACCAGAGACAACCCAGGGCCTTTATTCATGAGAATTAAAGGTGCAAATGTAGGGACTGATTCCATGGTCCAAAGAAGCACTTTGCAGCTATTGAGATGAAGAGTCACGTGTCCTGGATCATTTCTGCTGAATGGAGCTGCTAATTCTTGGTGTTTTAGCTAAAACAGAATGCAATCTATCAGTTTAATAACATATATTTTCTATCAGGAACTAGAGTCAAATTCATGAAGGGGAGAAATTCCAGACTGACTTAGTTCTTCCCACCTCTAAGCAATACGATTTTTAGCTGAGAGTGTACGTACTTAAAAAGTGATCATTCTGTTTCTCTTGTTTGTATTTTACTGTGTTGGCAGAGGTGCCAGAGTCCAATATATTAGGATTTTTTTTTCAAGTAGCCAAATCACTGTAAGGGGCTTTCAAGCCTGAAACTTCCTGATGACCTTAATTTACTTGTCAGATAAAAATGTCAACTGACAGACAAGTATAATTGGAAAATGTGGATTTGTTAAAAACTGACAGAGAGGCAGGTAAAGCAAAATGATCGAAATACTTATTTTTGCTTGGAGTGATCCTTCTAAAAATCAATAAAGGCACAGTGCAGTGAACAACATATATAAGCACGTGTATGCGCATACACAGACTCCTCACATGCAGGTAAAAGGTTCCATAAAACACTATCTAGGCAGTGAGAAGATAGTAATCAGGAACACTCAATAATTAAAATTTTTACAGCATTTTGCCATTCTAAATTAAAGTCAGCATGTCCCTCAATCTCTCTGTTCTTTTCTCATTTCTCCAGCTTTCTCTTAAGTTAAAATTCCAGTTGTAAATAATAAGAGCCTTAACATGTATTGTTTCTGCTGTGCATGTTCTCTTGAATCTTTTTTGTCATTTCCTGCTTTTTCTTCCTTCATTTTTCCTCTCCATCAGCTGTGCATATTGGTATATGACCCCGTGTTTCTCCTCAGGACTATTCTTGATTATGCAAGACAGAAAAACTGAGTTTAAAAAACAATTATGATAGGTTGCAATGCCAAGCAAGTTCCTGCAACCTTATTTCATCTCTTTGTATGTACATATTAGAGTGCTGCATTTAATTATAGAAGTACGTAGCATTTTTTCCAGAATCTCATTTGTTGGACAACATGGCCAACATTCATATAGCTAAAATCAGTATTTTGTTGTCTCTACGCTGCCCAGCGCATGGTCTTCTATCTGCCAACTAGGCATCACCCAAATCTGTCCAGTGCAGGGATGATTAGTAGCTCTGTAATCACAGGGATGAATGTGGCTGTATCATGTATGGGGCCATACTCCATTTGATAGTTAAAGTTGATAGGCGAGGGGGTGAGGAAGTACTGGTGCAACAGGCACATGTAAACCACTAGCAGTGCTAAGACTCATAAGGGAGCTTAGTACCTGTCTAACTGGGCTGGCTGCTCTGTCTGGTAGTATGTTTCATTCTCTCTGCCTGTCAGTTCAATAAGTTCATTTTGACAAAAACATACTTTAAAAAATGAGTAGCATAAGACAGGGAAATGAGAGGGTTTATTACTTATCCCAGCAGATGATTAGATAGTATACTATAATGTTTGGGTGTCAAAACTCTTCAAACACATTGTAGCTGCAACTAATGTGATTAGTCAAAGTGGTGATTTGATTTTGAAACTGCAGCATGTATCATACGTGTACCCAGAAGCGTATTATCCAGATAAACTCTTCACTCCCGTTACTCTTCATGCTTAACTCAGGTTATATGCCCAAAATGACATTTAAAGTGTCTAATTGCAGCATTCCAGCTTCCTTGCTTAACACCATGCCCAGAAATCCCTTCTGCATCCAGCCTGGTGTCAGTTCTGTCCTCACCAGGTACTCTTTATGTCCACACCCTGCCTCAGCTCCTCTCTGGGTTCTTCACCCAGATGTGTGGAGGAGGAGCTGCCCCTTCCCTCCTCTCTGGGCTGAAGGGAAATATCCCAAGGCTTCTTCACTTCTTCACTGGGCAGACTGGAAGAAATGGTGCAGACGTTTTAGTCGCAGTGCAAAAGGATGAAAGACAGAGAGAATCTTCCAGCTCTGTTCTCCTTTTTTTCTTTGAGCAAATTTCTCCCAAATCTTTTAAAAGGTTGTGTATTTGGTATAAAAGGGCTGGAAGCCCTAATGACAGCTCACTTCTGTCTCTTAGCTACATCCTTTAGTTATTTCAATTTGACATCTATCAGGCAGCGGACCTTCCAGCAGGCTGAAAGATAAAAAAGTGACAGAAAGACAGCTAGACAGATAATACTGAGTAGCTGTAAGATAGATAAGTGTGGATGGTGAGAACTGGAGCTCTAATAGACAGGAACTGGCTGTCAGATGGATTTACAAGGCATTGTAAACAACAGTGCTTAAGAACAATGGAAAAGAAAAATATAAAGTCTAATCAGGGTAACCTTTACATTTTCAGAAGTGCTGCAGTTCCTGTGCTCCAGTGAGCTGATGGGCTCCAGTCTAAGGGGGGATGTGGGAAAGGGAGGAAGCAATGGAAAGGCAATCTTAAAAAGGACTTTTAAAGGGGAAAAATAATGCCATCACTAGCATAAGAATGTAAAACTTTTTGGTATGTATTTGCTTGAAAAGCCTTCTTCCAAGTGTTGCCCCTAACATTTGCTTCCTGACCAGTGGATGAATGGAAAGCCT
Source organism: Mycteria americana (assembly GCF_035582795.1). NCBI lineage: Eukaryota > Metazoa > Chordata > Aves > Ciconiiformes > Ciconiidae > Mycteria > Mycteria americana. The sequence goes on along the minus strand of NC_134365.1, from coordinate 103,891,941 downwards.
GTGCAAGCAGTTTCAGATCTGAGCAAGGACATGGCTCTTGTTTAGGAAATGCAGAGGAAAAGTAAAATCTCTGGGGCTTCTGGGCACATACAGTAGAGAAATCAGATAAGGCCAAAGTCAAATTTGAAGAACAAATGGCTGAAAATGTAAAACACAGTAAAGAAATACTTCAGGATTAAAATGAGACATTCTGAGGTATCCAGTGCTGACTGCTATTGAGTGAACAGTAGGACTACGCAGACATGGAGAGAGATCCAGCAAGACAGTTTCTAAATATGAGATAAGTGCCATCTCATTTGTTTGTTTCAACCAGAAATTTAATTTACTATTGTCAAAACATCAAACATTCTAGCAAAAAAATCTCCATTTTGCATTGGTAATCCAATGCATTTCTAAAAATCCTAGGGACGGCTTCTCTATGGTGGCATGAATCAGAGTATGTGCTTGAAACAATATTGGACTTTTATCAGAATCAATGATTCAGGACCCCTCTCTTGAGCTTTGGAGTTCTGGAAAGAATGGAGCTCAGGTTCTAAATCACCTCTGGTGGCAAATCCAAAATAGCATGATTTGAGGCTGAAAAGTTAAAGATAGACTTTGTGGATATGGGAAGAGGAGGAAGAATGTCAGAATTCAGCAGATGTGGCAATATAAGAAAGTCACCATCTGTGCCTGTGGTAAAGAAATTAAAGTTATTGTTTCATCAAGATCAGGATTTCAGGCCAATTAATTTTTCACAGCCCTCAAATTTATAAAATACCTAATCAGGTGTTCTATTGGCATTTCTGAACTTTTAATTTTTTGATTGTTAATATGATTTACTTGAAGCATACAAAAGTCTACATTGCTTTTGGATTAAAAATCATCATGTGCTTACATTTATCACTCTGTTCAGCCCAAGCACTAGTCCACACTGCACACATGCTAGTTTGCCCCTTAGGTCCCTTCTGGAACAAGCCAACTAGTTCCCTTTCAGATTTTTTTTCCTAATGATGGGAAGGCTGACATGGAAAATACCCTTGGTTTTAGAACAGGCCCTGCACAAGAGAGCTACAGCATGAAAGCACTGCACTGCCTAACAGTTGTAAATTGTTCAATATTTTACAAATTCCTCTAGGCACAAGGGCCTCTGAGGTGATATAGTAAAAAACATTCCTCTAGGAAAAAAGAATGCTTTGACTCATTAATTTTTTTTTAAACCAACCAAACAAAAAAAATCTTCCATAAACAGCTAGTTGGATGAAAGAGAGAGAAAAATAGAGAGGGAGAGAGAAAACAGTTAGAGATTAAAGCATGTTTGGGATAAATTATTTTTTTATTTTCAGAATATATTTTATTCTATGCTAGGAAGGACCAGAGCTGTTTGTGGTGACTCAGATAGTTGGTACTCCCAATACATAAAAGCAGGAACTATGACTGAGGTTATGCTTCGATTTATAGCCACAGCAGTAGTACACGTGTGTGTGCTGAGGTGTACGAGACCCTGTCAGCTTTGCTGGAAGTGTTTTGCCTGTAAGGTGCTGAAACAGGGAGACTGAATACAACGGCAATAAGTAACATGGTCAAAAGCAGTAGTTACTATGCTTTGCAAAGCTATTACATTTCCCAGCAGCAGCCTCTCAGCTTTAACAGTGGAAGAAATGCCTGACAACATCCATTCATCCATCCCTGCTTCCTTGAAGAGAATTTTTCTGACTTTTCTAGGTAACTCCATATCCCTTCACAAAGAAAGTACAAATTTTACTCTTCCAGATGTTCCATTTATTGGTCTCTGCAGCAGGGAGAAGGGTTCAACAACAACATGCTCCCCAAGCAATGGCTGCCTCAGTCTGCTGGTCAGTGAGGGTGCTTCCCAGAAACCAGCCCAGCATCACATGATTAACTAACTGGTTTTTATTACTCCTACAGAGTTGGCCTTCTTTCTGCTTCATGCACCACCATTAATAATTATACCAAAATGTCTTGGTGTTCCTAGTAAGGATGTATCTAATTTTATCCTATATAGCTGAAGCGGCATAGATAGTGTTTCAACCAGTAAACTGGAGAAGGCATGACAGCACTGTTTTAGGACATTGATATAAACGTCTCACAACTGATGAACCAGTACTTTTTTACAACTTGGCTATCACTTTAAAGAAAAATCCTAATTTTGGATTGCTCACTTTACCAGTATTTATTAACAAATTATGTCAATATTCAAGCAGGGTACATGGAATAACTTTGGATGTTCACCTTCAACTGGTCCTGGAATTCTTCTTTAGATGTTAAGACTATAATATGTACAACTTGCAGAGCTGAAGGATGTTACTATCTAATGTCAGTTGAAAAGGACTTTTATCAAACACATGAAATATTTTTTGTCATTTTAATGAGATTGTTGGTTGATAAATTTTCTGTTGACAATACAGACTTTTAAAAGACTCTATTCTTCCCGGCCTTCTGATGAAAACGTTAACTTTACGTAAAATCAGTATAGCTCACATTAATTAAAATCTGGCTAACTGAAAGACCACAAAAAGTAATTCCAAATGTGGAATTTTCATCAAGTAACTTGTTTCTAATGGGTAGGGATGGAGGGAGATGCAATAGTCTGCCTTGGTCTAAGATTATTTGGGAACTTTCAGAATAATTGAGAAGAATATATATTTAAAAATCAGAAAATTTTCAGCTGAGCTTCATACTGCTAGAGTAGTAAATGATGAAGATAGATTCCTACACAGCTTGACTTGGACTGGTTTGTAAGAAAGATGCATGCCAGCAAGGGTGAATTAACATTTACATGTATTGATATAACTATGCAGTCCAAGTCTCAACACAACCCTCCCCAATCCTTCCATCTAAATGTAAGTCAGTATCTTGGAACACAACAGTACTGACAAAAAACATTGCTATGTTCTAGTTATTCAGCTGAGTAAGACAATGCTCTAGTTCAGGCAGAAAGGTCTTAGACCTATAAGTAAAGGAAAACTGAATTATAAGGAGGTAAGTGGTGTTAGGTCTGTTTATGGCATCATAAACAGATTTAGTTTTCCAGTTTAATTCAGTGTCAGGTTCAGCTCTGATATTATACTTCAAAAAGGATGTTAAAATTTGGAAGAGCTACAAAATGATTCAATGTTTGGAAAAATTGGTTTTTTTTTAGAGTGAGAGAGAGCATTTATATCACTTGTGGGAAAGACAAGAATTCTTAAAAATGGCATGCACGCATTTAGATGAGGAAGAGATTTCAGATAGTATTTGGCTTTTTATTTTGGCAGAAAATGGTCACAAGATACAAGCTAAATAAAAAAAATCAGGCTAGAAGTAAGGTGCAAATTTTTAATTATGAAGCTTAAGCACTGGCACTATCTACCTACTCTGTATCTACTAATCTATTTATTATAAATATGGTGAGCTCCCCATTACTGGAAGACTTTAAATCAAGACTATTTGTATATGGTAGATGTTACATTTCAAGCTATTGTCATTAGCTGTCTGGAAAAGTTACAGAGTTACAGACATTTGGCCTATGTTATGAAAGGGGTACAAATGAATGATCATAATCATCTGATATTGCCTTAAAGTTTAGAATAGGCCAATTTTCAAAATACTGCTGTAAGATATTTGGAGAGTAACAAGGCATCATTTGACTGGTCACTAAGTACTGCTTCAATTTGAAATAAGTACTATTTACCAGCAGGCACTTACTTTGCCTTTTTTTCCCCTTTGAAATCTAAAGCAGTACTCTATAAATATTTGAATAAGGCCATAGTCCTTTGAACTACCCTTTTAATTAAACTGAAGTCTTTATCTAGCTCCAGGAACCATTTCAAACAGTGGCAGAATTTCTCTGGACCTCCATCTCAATTGATCATAAACAAAACCTCTTCTGTCTATATTTCCTTTCAATCACAGAATGATTTATACTTATAACAACTCAAACACTTTTAGTCAGGCACACGCTTAAGCAATAAATGTTGGTAAACAGCAAATATATAATGTGTATTTATGTCTCACTATCAAGATTCACACTGAGTGCTTAGAAGTAATAGAGGTAATAAATGTTTAAGAGTGTTGTGAGCTCTAGCTCACCATGCAGCCCAAGGGCCTGCTGCATTAGTGCAACTGAGAAGGAGATGGGGGGCTGGGAAGGAGTGGGTGGAATCTCACTCCCGGGTGATGTTTCTATCAGCAGTGCCAATGAGAGAAATGTCACTGGAACCACAGTCTTCCTGATTTAGATGGGCAAGTCACATTTTCACAAACATGACGTAGGCTCATAGAGGTTTAAATACCATTTACTTTTGATAAGAGTTATGTCCCTGAGTTCCTAAAGCCTAGTATTTATTGCATCAGAAGATGGAGACAGGATGTACTGGAATTCTTGAAAACACCCAAGTGCTCAACTCCTATTCAAACCAATTGGCTTAAGTACCCAGAAAATTTTAAAAACTCCAATTAGGCATTAAGCACTTGGAAATCTATCCCTAAAACATTTTTGAAACAGAAGTTAAGAAGCAATGAAAATGGAACACAAACCCATGGGTGCTCTTGAAAACACTTATATAGTTTTCAGTCTGTACTTTAGCTTAAGCAACTTGAATTCTAAAACACTAATGAAAAACATGGTATACATAATTGGTTAATTAAAGTAATTTCATTAATGAGTGTTTTAGTGTTGTATCTACTACACTAATTTTATCTCAAACGCTTGTAAATACCTTGTTTGCAGTTTCTTTGAACATGGAGGGCAATACATGACTTAAATATAAAATTGTTCAGAGCATGAACATCATACATAGGCTTGCAAAAAGGCTTGATGCTACAGAATACTGTAGTAATACATAGACGTTTTGCTTCTTACTGGCAAATTTAGTAGGCTCATTGGTTGATGGAAATGCATATAAAAGTTTTCATTTTTTAATTTGTAGAGTCTGGGAACACTAAAAACTCCAGAGAAAAGACTCCATCACTGTGTTCTGTGAGCTTGCATGAAGCTGCTGGACTTATATAAAGCCTGACTAAGGGTATTTCTAGATGTCAAAAGGAAGGCCTTCTTTAAGCAAAGAAAGGATCACAGGATCATAGAATATTGCAAGTTGGAAGGGACCCTTAAGGAAATTTTGCAGAAGAAAACTTTCCTTCAATTGCAGTGTTGGGCTAAAATGTCTATTTGTTGTTATAAATCCAGAAGTGTGAGGCTGAGGCTTACTTGTTTTTTTACTATACAGCAGTGGTCATTTTGTGATAAGCAAATGGTATGGATTCAGCCATTCAAACTCCCAGTGCCTCAGTGTTTTAGAATTAGATGCTACTTCTATTGTATTTGATTTTTTTTCCTTCAGTAAAACTTACTTTCATCGCCAGTTTCAAATTCAAACTTCTGGCTATAGCCGCTGTATCCTGCTGCCGTCCTGACTCTGATATGAAATATATACTTGGTGGCTGGCTTGAGACCTGTGATGATAACACTTGGAGCCTTGGACCTTGTGGAGGAATAGCTGAGCTGCTCATGCTCCTGAGGGACAAAAGAGGGGAAAAATGATATCAAGTTGAGTTGTACAAACTTTGCAAAAATGATATAGCAGAACTGAAGCTCCACATTCTTCTCATGAATGTAAAATGTGTTTATAAAAGGAGGTGCAGGTATGGATTTGTGTACTTGGATTTTGTGCTATAGTCATAATGTATGATATGGCCATAGATTTCCATTTTTTGTCTTTAATCTTGCATATAAACACATCACATCTTTGTGTCTTGGGTTAGTAATTACACTGTAGTCAAAACGATATGGAATTAGTACAAGACTACATTTACAGAAAATGGCAGCTAGAATGGTAGCTAATTACTTTTGCACAATGGACAAACTAGGAGGTCAGTAAATACTAGTAAGCTGTAAAGTAAAGATGTGGGAGTATTCAAATACCCGCTACTCACTTCTACCCGCAGGTAGTGCCAAAATGCCGGCGCTATCCGTGGGTAGACCTGTGGGTAAAAGAAAATAAAAATTAACTTTTTCTTTAAAGTCTGTAAACTTCTAGCATGGTTCAACTGCTTCACTGCTGTTGAACTTAATTTCTCTTTCCAGGTAGCTGTAATGTAGTCATACATGAAATTCCCTTTCACACTCTCTGAGAAACACTTTCTGCAAAAGTCCCCTGTTTATCTCCTAGCAGTTGATCCTGGGCATCTGCTGAGAATTCCTGACTCTCGCAGAGGTCACTGAGAATTATGGTGTGCAGAGATTACTGGGAATTACCACTGCAGACCAGCTGCTGTAGTATGGAGACCAGACGCATTGATTGCTGTGGAAAAACTAAGTGCTGCTTGGCTAGACAGGTCGTTGATGATACTTTTACATGAGGGGATAACTTAAAGGAAGAGAGAGTTTATTCCCTGTCATTAGTTACTGTCACTTGATAAATCAGTAATCTGTAATATTTTATATGGTGCCTTAAGGCTAGCTTTACTTCATTGCAGCAGGATTTGTCTCCAAACTGACATATGAGCAGAAATGTCCTTGGCATATGCTTAACAATCCAACTGTGATACCCATAGGGCACCATATACATTTATTATACCATGCAGTAATATTAGAGTATGTATAAGTTACTCAAAACGGTGCTTCCAGCCTGTTAAGAAGGAAACAATCTGGTTCACAGAAGAGATATAACCAGGAGAAGAATAGGTTTCAGTTAGATGCTCTTGGACTCTTAACCTCTTCTGACTGACATCCATATATTTTTTACATAAAACAAACAGTTTTATATAAAACACGCTGAGTCAACTTCAGTCATGGTGTAACAAAGTCACATTAGCATAGCGCAGCAGGTATATCAGTATTCCCCCAGTAGGCATACAAGGAGATGGCTAAGAAAACCAAATTAAAAAACAAACACACAAAAATATTCTAATGATTCTGTTAGTAAAGGAGGAGAAGGAAGGTAACAATGACGAATAGCTAAATTGCATCTAATGCTCACTTCAAACAGTGGAAATAATTTGAGAAACTATAGTAAGAGGAAGTGTTGATTTGTTCTACAGTCTATTACCAAATTCTGAAACAGCAAGAACTGTATATTTAAATTGAAATAGTAAGACACAGTGTACATGTAATCTTATGGATGGAGACTGTGATTAATATACCATCTAACAACTTCTATAACTATCAGAAGATCTTTCCCAATTACTTGAAATGTTATAACTTCACTTTGAACAGGTTAGTGGATTTTAGACATACTTTCTTTTTAGAAATTTCAGAAAATACCTATTTTCTTCTGACAGAAGGCCAACCTGTTAAAGCGATGGATTTTTTTTTGTGATCAAGCTTGCTTCAACTTGAAAAATAGCATGTATGTGAGCAAAAAAGGTATAATAGGTTAATACTCAGATTTGTAAGGAAATAGAGAACTCCTACATGTACAGAGGAGTTTTCATACTACTTTATGGACATTTCACAAACATTCAGTGTGTCATGAATAGCTAATTTCTATTCTACAGCCTTGTTATATGTGCAACTTCCAGGGACTTCCATGTGCAGAAGGGTCATATAACTTAACATGTAACTTGGGCAGGTTATGCAAACTTGGAGACCACAAGACTTGAATTTATTTAGTAATGAAGCTGCTGACTAAAGTGTGTACATTTCTGCCCAAAGAGACCAAGTCTTTCAACACAAGATAGCGACCAGCTCAAAATCAATCTAAGAATTAGGAAAAAAAAAAAGAAACCACCTGATTTTGCACTGTCCTAAGACCACACTGAATAATAGGTATGGCCCAATGTTTGTGATCTTGCCTGTTAAATACAATATCAATACAAGATGCTGTTTCTGCACTTCAGTCCAGGTAAAGACACAACATCCAGTGAAGGAAAGATTCTGGACATGTTCATTAAAGGTTATGTAAACAGCAAATGCTTGTTTTATACAGGTATTAGTATGCTTCAGTTCAAAGATTTAGCGAGTTATTACAGGCTAACTACTGCTTGTGTAAAACATAGCATTTGGGGTATAGTGGCTCCCTAGCCAGGGATGTAGGCAGACAGTTATCAAGTATAATTTCTTATTTTTAGTTGGTCAAAGATAACGAGTGTGACAAGGACTGTGATGGTAACATTTAATCAACGAAATGAGTCCCTCTGTCCGTGTGGGCAGGCTGTGGCTAACAGCAACTTCCTGAGGGGCAGCCATCTCTGCCTTGTCCCTTCTTGGCAGTGGAAGGTATTTTGGTCACCTCCAAGGGTTGTCTGGCTTGCTGCCCCCTCACCACCTGCCTGGGGTTGCCTGAAGGAGGCCCTGAGGGCTCCCATCTTCGTGCCCTCCCATCTACTTTCTTCTTTTATTTCTGCAGCCTCTTATGCCATCCATCACACAGTCCGAAAAACAACGTCGAGGAGTACACGATCACAAAAGTAATACTGCTGTCATATGGGAAAGGGGATAGGATTTGTTATTACAAGTGAAACAGAGAAAGGGAACCTGTCACCTTGGTGTGTTTGAGAAGAAAAAGCTTCAGAATCCTGTACCCGAGGAGACAGTTGCTCAAACTCGAGACAAAATTATTAATAGCTGGAAACTTCACATTGTTTCATGTGAATGTTTCACACAAAGAAAACAGCCTTTTTGGACTGGATTCATACATAAGACAATTCTCCGGAGAGTGGATGCTTTGCCATTACTCCCTTCTCATGACAATGACAAGATCTGCAGCCTACCTGGAAAGCCAGAGCTTTCCACAGAGAGATGCAATTTGAGGTTGATGGGGGTGGGTCCCAAGGTTGGCCACTCCTTCTGCCATGACCTTTCCCAGGGAGGCCTAAAGACGGTCTCGGAATAAAACAATACAATTCTAGTCTGCAAAGAAGTATGGGACGCTTTGTCTTATTCTTGCCACAGAAAATAGGCACTTATTTTTGCATGGATTCTGGGTTCAAAAAGTGAATTTTAAACTGCAAGACTTGGATGTACTTCCTGGATGTTAGTGCATGCTTTTACCAGACCCTGATTTTATGCTGTGGAAAAATTTAGACATATATCAGCCCTCCTGCCATGCACCCTATTTTCCGTCGAAAGGAAGCATGGTTTTGTGGGCTAGAAGGAGCCACAGTATGCTCTGTGATAGATCTCTGACCTTGACAGTGATGGGACCAGGATCAATGGGAAATGTTCTGTATTTCTGTTCTACATCTGTTCTGTATTTCTTGATAACTACAGAAGACTACTACAAAATCTGCAAAATAAAATAAAAGTTTCACTGATATGGCTGTATTTCCCATTGCATGTAAGCAGTAAGTGAATAGTTGGCCATTATATACAGCTCAGAGTTCATATAAAAGCAGAAGTACAAGAAATGCTCTGATCCTTCACATTAGTATCAGAGCAGCATTTGTGACCTTAAGATGGCATAGGACTCACAAGAAGCAGTTCTGGTGCTTTCACAGGGGCTGAGGGTTTAAACATAAGTTAAAGGAGTCTATCTAACGTAGTCTACTAATATAACTACTAGTCAGAATCTGATATGAGGAAATTCATAAGACCTCTTCCATAACTACTGCAAATTTATCTTGGTGAAAATCTGTAATTAAAACATAAATACAATCCCAATGACAAGTGATTAGTTGTTACACAATGTAATACAGAGCCTATGACTAGCTATCCAAGTTAAACGGAATTATTCAGTTCTGATTATGACAGTGTTCACAAATCCGTGACAATGAGAAAGGTGCTCATTCTGTGCATGAACACGAGCACCTTTCAGAATCAAACTCTTTCCTGCAGCCACTTCTGCATGAGTACCTGAATCTGTATCCATGCTAATTTTATACTTGGCTTTCTAGTCAAGAGATTTTTTCATATCTACAAGAAGTAGACTGACTGAATGGAAGTTACAATGGTGCTAATGGTCTAAGACTAGATAAACTGATTTAATGGAGTAGCAGGATCAGAGTATAAAAAATAATGAAAAGCTTTCCTCTTTTGCAATGCATCAGAATAGCTGGATCCGTCCCATCAACATATGCTGTAATGAAACATTTCCACTGTATGACATCCTCAGGTTAAATGATAGTTCTTCATTATGCCTCACTGAAAGTAGCTACTTTATTAATGACGGTCATATTTATTCAATATCCAGATGTTATATTATCATGATGAGTATTATCATTTTTCTCATATGCTCAAAAGAAAGGGGATTCCCTCTGATGACATAAACACTTGCAAGCAAATAGATAAACCTCCACATGCCACACATATGTGAACATGTGCTCTCTAATTTGATCCCCACCCTACTTCAGAGGGAAACAGCACAGAAATGAAGACTTTGTGCACATATATGAAATAAAATATTGATAAAGACTAACCAAAATGTGATGACCTTTTATCAGTTTAGACTCCTACTGCAATCAAAGAGTTTACATTCTGATGCTGTGGGTGAGAAAAACTATAAATAACTAAAAATGTTTAGTGCAAAAAAAGATTAATGGAAATAAAAGCTGAAGTGCTGAATTTTCCTTATAGTGCTCAAATAACCTTTAAAAGATTAACTTTACCAATAAAGCACTGATAAAAATCCAGGCACTTTCAGGTGTACAAGATTTGTCACTGTTAATATTTGAGTGGGAAAGAGAAACACAACTCTAATCAAAATAATATCAGGCGTTATTTCAGCAATTGAAAAAGATAACCAAATATAATTTTCTATCACTTAGAATATATAACGGGAGCTCCAGGAATTACCACTCTCTTGCAGTTTACTCTGTCTCTCGCTTATTTTATGAAAGATAATAAAGGTATACAGTTCATTGAGTCCCATGAGTAACTGAAAAGTCTTCTTAAACTGACACTGGGGAAAGGGTTTTCAAAGGCTTCTGCCAGCTGAAAACATACTTATTGTGTACCTACAACTTCCAAATGTATGTGTGCAGAAAGAATCCAGGGAGACAGTAACTGAATTTACTATCAACTGCTTGCAAATACATTTTCTAGTCTATATCCATTGTCCTCCAACATTAAAATTCTGTACTTAAGCCATATAATCCTGCTTAGCCTTTTCGGAGCGCTATCGCTTAACAGAAAGAAATACTAATAGAGATTCAATCTATATACCACAGGGACCAGGTCTTTCTCCTGTGCACTAAAGCACAATGTCAAAGCTGAATAAGTACCACATTAAAGTAAAGAAGATTCGGAGTTCCATGATTCAGACATTATCAATGTTTAAATAAAAGCACCAATAATGAAAAAGAATCTTTTATGAGACCATTTGGTCACATTTTTCCTCTTTCCTAGATACATCAGTTTGAAGGATATACACAATGTGACCTACAGTGGAAGCATCATTATTTTAAAGGAATGGCCACAATTCTGGAAGATAGGAATTTTTATTAATCATAGCTCTGGTCCATTGTGAAATGAAATCTCCGACCTCTTCCTTACTTTTCTCATGGAATCAGCTATGATGGCACTTAATCACCTCCAGAGTCAGTTGAATTTTAATGTTGCAATACACATTAGAATAAAACAGTAGGTAATTACTAGGTATAGTCAATATGTGATTAATCAGTTCAAACAGAATCTACTGAAGACAAATAACAGCTAACTGTGGAGTTTGTACTTACTGTCTGTGTTTTCCAAGAAAAACAGCTCTAATTTATGGACATTGCCTTTGATTTATGCTGCCTATATTCCTCTCACAACTAATTTGTCCCAAATAATTCTCAAAAATTATTTTCTTTCTTTGCAATAAAATATTTCCATAATACAATTTCTGAATGCCTATTGCCCCTAGTCATCTCTTGCTTCTCATGTTACAGAGATTGTTGTAGATGAGGAGTAATTACACTGAAATCAGTAAAATTAACTACACCTGCGAAACTCAAAATCTGTCTTTGAAAGCTTCTTTATCTTTGCTAATTTTGTGCATGTTTTTCTCTTAGAAGACTACTTTGACCTACAGTAAATATATTAACATGAATGCCAGCAGTAATACTGGGAAAATATTAGAGAAAAGACTCATAGGTCCAAAAATGTGCCTCTAACATTAATTACTGTCTGATTACAATATGATCAACAGGATTAGGTAAATTCTCTTTGCAATGTAGACTGATAAAAATTTTACAATAATAGAAATAATAGTCAAAGATACCATTCATACTCTTAAAAAAACCACTTCCTAAAAGTCTTGTACCTTTGGTTTCCAGCTGACCAACAAACTTAAAGTAAATTTAGAAAAGTGATTACAAAGATCAGAGGACCAATCTGAACTAAGATGAAAACTCTGACAGGAAAAAGTAGGGCCAAAGAGAAAATTGCCGACGGCTCTAGTATCTGCTTCAGAGAAGAAACCTGCAGCATTTTAAGGCCTCAGCCACTTCAGGTAGTAATCTTCTCCCTTCCCTTCTTGACCTCCCTTGTGATTAATCTGGGATGTAACAGTTTGGGGAGCTGAAATACTAAAGTGTGCTTTACCTGTTTGGCCTTTCAATATTTTATATTTTGATTGCCTGTCAGTCAGCTCATCACTTTCTCCGTACATAAAGTGAAGCTGTCCACAAGGAAAGGAGAAGAACAGATAACTAATCATAAAGAAAATATGGAAAGGTCAAAACCCAGCCAAACCTCATTTTAATTGGATTATATACCTGGAAAGGCAGAAATGAGTTGATGTGAGGTGAACCATGAAAAAGAGAAAATTAAATGAGGAGAGATGAGGACAGGGTGACTCTCAAACAGTGTTAACATTCTTGCCAGCACAACGAGGCGAGAGGTGGGCCGAGCAAAAGCTGTGTGGTTAACATGGCGGGCCAAACGGGAACGCCAGCTGTGAAGGCAGCAGCTAGGACACTGCTGATCACACTGACAAGGAGATCAAATGGAAAGGAATAAAACCAGGTCTGTGCCTTAAGGTGGTGATGGAACGGGGTGCAATCCAGAATATAATAAAGGCAGCTGGGGAACGTGACTTGAATGGTCAGAGAAGCGCAGATATTACATTCCATCTTTCTAGCAGTTATGAGCTACTCTGATAACATTTGTTTGCTAATTAAAAATATTTACCAGTGAAAACCTCTACACCAGTATCTGCAGGAGTCTTTCTAACTTCACCATATAAAAATGTCAGCCTCTCCAGTTGTCCCTCAAGATTTTTCTTATTTTTTCACTTATTTCAATTTTCTTTTCCCCTGCGCTGCCTTTTCCATTTGGGAAGAAGCAAGGAGCTACTGCAAGCATGAACTAGCTTACTAATGGTAAAAATAAACTCAAGTAGTATTCAAAAGTTTTGCTGTGATCTTTGGACAGTAAAGCACAGTTTCTTCTGAGATACCTAATACTAAGGTGTACCTCATAATGGGATAATAAACCCGCTGACAAATCCAGCTCAACAGGGAACAGATGCAATCCTGCAAAATGTGAAGACTGGAAGCCTTCTGTGACAGACTTCGTTGTGAAACAAGCCCAGAGAACTATGTACATACAGCCAGTGGGCTAATTCCCCAGCCATTTATTTGGTATAGAAGATTCATAGTTCAAATTTCTGAATCAGATCCTATATATGCCACTGCAGACTTGAGACTCCACATAAGCAGTACATGTTCTTTCTCCCCATGCTCACCTTTAACACTCCCCCAGAGTCCAGCAATCTGCAGATTAGTGGGTTTCTGAATTAACTAAATTTGCTTCATTACGTTTTACGGCTCATGGACTTTTCTTCCATGAATTTACTTAATTATTTTTTTGAACCAATTTTGCTTGTGGCTTCCAAAACATCCTTAGGCAACAAGTTTAATTACAAACTGTTTTTTAAAAATACTGGGTTTTTTTGCTTTTAAATCTGCTTCGTGATGATTTTATTGAATATACTCTAGTTCCCCATCTACAAGAAATAGTGAATAATCATGAATATCAGTGATTTGTTCAGTCAAACTCAACATATCTCTGTATATTATAGGAACAGTACTTCTAGTTACAGATGGGAGGTAGGTCACTGGATAATGAAATTTTTAAATTGAAAATGCAGGACCCTGGAGGAAAGATAACAAAAAGGGACAACTCATGTGATGTAAAAAGCCTGTAATGTAAAAAGCCACAGTCTGAATACCTGAAGGTCTCTAATTTGCTGAGACATATGGCAGGCAATCTTCTCACGCCTAGCATTATCAGCATTGGTAAAATCACAGTAGTGCTGTACACACAGAACTGCTTCATTCCTTCATGGCAGAATCCAAAATTGTGGTTCCTCTATTTCACATTGAAGTGTGAAGACATTTTTAATGTAAGGAAGCATCTTACAACTGAAGTGGAATTTCAATACAAGAGCAATGATCCAATTTTTCAGACTTCTGCAATGATGGTGACTTGTTACAATACAATGTAGCCAATCCTCTATTTTGACAAAAAAAGCACAACATATTTTCAAAGCTGTGAAATTCACATGAATCCACCAATCCTGAAAATGTAGTACAGCACTGAGTCAGCTACACAAAACTCAGCTCTAATGGTGCTGATGACAAAAACTGCTTAATTTACCTAATTTCAGAATTTCTACAATATCCATAGGTAGTTAGGTCCAGGATTTTGATTAGAGCTCCTGTTCTGTGCTGGACATTTTGTCAGGTTTGTAACACCTGGCTGGAAAATTTTAACTGCTGTGTGTAATGTATACGTTTTTACAGACGCCTTTGTGAAAACTGCATACTGTATTAAAAACCTCTTGAGGTAACAAGCCTTTCCAACTCCTTTTTCAAATGTGTTTCAGCCTTGCAGGGTGTTAGGACAGGTAGAGTGACTGAGCTGGTTTTAAGATTAGTTTGAGCCTAGGTTGAATCTTCTACATAAATATATTTTATTCCTAGAAATGCAGACTAACGTACACTTTTCTGTTTTCATTTGCTACTGAATATTTCCTACCTGGCAAATACAGAAAAGATCCTTACTGATATACAACAGCTTGGAAACAAGCCATACTTAAAGCAAAACTATTCATAGTTGTTTACTTGGTTCATAGATACACATAAGAGAGCTATTAACTGTGGTTCAGTGGTATTAATAAAGCTATCTATCTCATTTATTTAAGTAAGCAAAATACCTACTTTTATAGATAGTATTGATTCATATTGCTATTGTGAATCTGGAATAAATGACTGAAGTCATTAGGATTAATTTAAATCTACATGAATGTTATATAATAACGAGTCTTTCACATGCTAACTGTGTATACAGTTCTTTGGGACAACTACTTTCTTTTTCAGAGAAAATCAGGACTTATAAATATAGAATAATGTTGACAATATTAATACAGATTTCAACACCACCCAACAAAAATCAATTTTGGAGGAAGAATTTTGGCTCTAAAATACAAACTTGGACACAAACTAAAGTTTGACTTTAAGCACTCCAATACAAATAATAAATGAGAAGCAAGAGGGAACCTGCTGATCCATATATAGGGACAATCCTTTGAGATTGTGTAGCGTTTTTCATTATGCAAACCTCTTCAGATATAAATATATCAATAGCTATTGAAAAGTCACTGAAATATTACATTATTTGTGCATCTGTGAGCATGTGTGTGCATTTTTTTGTGTCTCAGTGCAAGCAGACAGCAAACATCTATCTTGTAAAGTTAACTCAAAAGGGCTGAATTCACCTCTGGCATCATGACTATATTGCAGATCCTGGCATTACATCAACAATAAATATAGCATATTATTTAAATATATATTTTCTTCAAACACCTCAGTGAGTTAATAGAGGAGTATAAAGCAAAAATGGAAATTTTTTTCCAATTAGTCTAACATTAATTTCAAAGGACAAAGTAAACAATCTAACAAGTAAACTAAAATGCTGATTTCACACTTTTAAAACTGACAAAGCAAGGTTTGTTCCTATTTTTGTATCAGGGAAATGGCCATTTCTAATTTCACTAACTTCAGCAGAAATAATATTTTTGGAGTTGGTAAAAACAAACAAACAAATCTGAAAAACTTTTGAAGACATTTACAGACAGGTGACAAGACCTTTTTAAAAAGGAAGAGCTGTCTCAGTCACTAAAGAATTGCCACTGTGTTAATATAATATATTAGTAATTCTGGCAGCATATGCAAGAAAACCAGGTATTTTGTGCAAGGTCATTGCAAATAGAAGATGCATCAATCTGGTGAAGTTACTACAGCAACATAAATGTTTTTATGAGCAGCAGGTGAATTCCTGCAAAAGACTCTAAAGCTATTAACAGCTCGGTAAGGAGTACATAATAATAGGTTGTTAACTCCGCCTCCCTGACAAGAACATCAAGAAAGGGCACTTTGAAACTATTAATACTAATACATTAAAAAAAATTAAGAAAAAGAGAGAATTTTTACATTATTTTTCTTTAAATCAACAAAATAAACATTTATGATTTTATTAGGGTACAAAACTACGTGGGAGTTACTGAATAACATAGCCTTTCTATGAATTCAAGTTGGCTAATGAAATCATGCATTTAAATGAAAAGCTCCTCTAATGTGCATTTTTCATTCCAACAACCACTCCTCACCACCACCAAACCCACAGCTTTTATTTAATACATGGTAAAATGCTTATGCTAATATTAAACATGGAAATAGTATGTTTTATTGCATGAAAATTGAATGGCTCTCCTTAAAAGAGCTTCCTCTTTCTATTTGGATTTTTCTCCCTTCTTCCAGAATGACTGCTTTGGGGACCTCCCTACTTAATAAAAAAGAGGTTGCCTATATTACGCAGTGAGTGGCTTTGTCTCCATTTCAGTGTGAAAAAAATGTTAAAAGTGGAAAACTAATAACAATCTGTCCTTCTACGTGGTTAGTGTGCAGTTGCAATGCAGTCTCAGAAGAAGAGAGGAAAAAAAGAGTCTTTCTCTGTTTTTCCCCAAAAAAGGAACACATGTCTTTTTACCTGTTTTCCCCAAATATCTCCTGAATGCATGAAGGATTGCAGGAAAAAGCTGCAAGTGAAATGATACCTCAATATTGGAACATTCCTTCATTTAGACAAAGGTATAACCTCACTTATGTCTCAAGGTACATATCTTCTTGATTTAATCTGTGAATCCACATTTACGGTTGTGAAAAACCAATTTCTGAACAGTAAGTAGTTTGTGTATTATGAAAACAGTGTCCTAGCTTCAGTTTTGAAAATAGTTTGGGCTCATAGATGAAGACTTTTGGGAACTTTTAAGCTAGTTCTTATTTTAAGAAGGTCTAAAGGAAACATTCTGACATGTTTTAGGGAAATAGAGACAGGGACATTGTATTTAACTTATAAATAAGGAAATTATTTTTGCTTAGGTGGCCATCTTTTGGCAGCTACACTAGTTATATTGTTCACGAAACCCACCATTCTTTTTGTAAATATATGTCAAACTTTCAAACCCAAAGTTTGACTACTGAATGTGTGTTAAGGTACCTGAGGGAACTACAGCTCTAACTTCAGATACTACTAAAATGTACTGCGCCTAAACTCAAAGGTGAACACACTGAAACTAGTTAATAATAACAGCAACAACAACAATAATAAAATGTTTTAAGTTGAGAGTACATTCTCCGTTTTGTTAATTCAGGATGAAACATGTTAAACTTCCTACCACTTCCTTTTGTACAATTGATATAGTCTCTCTGAAGAGACATTTCTTTTTTACAATATGTTCATCAAAATTATCTAAAGTTTGTCCTTGGGAGGGAGCTGAAACTTACTGCACTATAAAACAGCTGCATCTGATTTTTGACCCTACCTAATCACATGCTTAAGATTAACAGCTGATTCCTGTGGTTAACATTATTATTCTTGCTGTGTCAGTAAACTATTTTTAAAACTATTTTTTCTGAAGTTCAAATGCTGAATGACTAGAAAAAATGTTTAATAATTCCTTTTATTATGAATCAACCTCTGCTATTAGTGGATTTAGCTTTCTTAGCTTTCTTTGAGGTATGGAACTAGCTGTGTGGTGCTGTTTATTGTCTCGTAATAGTTTGTATACCTCCTATGCCTATGTCTTTGAAAGAGTTTGAAAACCATTTATTCAAAACCGTTAATGCACTTTTACTACATTTGTGCAGCTCTTCTAGCAGGTACTGGAATAAGCATTGAACATGCAATTTTCCTTGGGAAAGTGGTATTGGCTACAGACAAGAACACAAGATCAGCAGAGACTGAACTATGTTTTTTTTTAATCAAATCCACTAGGGTTGCTTAAACAGCATTATATTTCTCGTCAAGATTTTTTGGTTCAGCAGGAACGACACTAGTAATAGCTCTGTAGGCTACTTTATTATTAAATACAAAGGTTTAGAAGCTATCTCTAAATAATTGACGACAACGATTAGGAGACTAGCCAAACCAGGCACCTAATGGAGAAGGTCTAGCTCAGAACTTCTTTGATAAACCCTTTGCTGCATGTAATTGATATTTAGAGGCCAGATTTCTTTTTCTCCTAATAGTAATTATACCAGTGTCATTAATAATGGCTGCTGCAAGGTCCTTAGGTTCTTTCCTGCAGGCAAAAATTATATCTGGTCAGAGAGTCTCATAATTATTCACTCTCATTTTCAACAGTTCTGAGATCTATGTTTTTTCTTTTTTTAGAATCTAAGGCTTTTACAGTTCTTCCCTTGGGAAACTAGGTTAATAACAGCAGAATAGGAAAACTGAGAAGCTTGTTTAACATCACTTACTATGCTAAAATAAGCTAGGAGATTTTGTTTTAATGAGTATCTCCCAAAGCACATTTGTAGTGATTATTTTTTAAAAACATTCCCCAGACATGGTTCATTTCCCAGGAGCTCTGAACGGCCAAGAATGCCAGAGGCACTCCTTGGAGCCCTGGCGCCTCGCTGCGACATGCTGATCTGTTCCTGCAGCTATGGTCAAATACTAAGGTCTGCTTAATACTACTATCCAAAAGCTCTTATACATCCAAATTACTCAGTGCTCTTGTTTTTATGAGAATGTGCTGAAAATGTAATGAAAATGTATTATTGCATGAGCCCTACATTTCTTGCTTCTAGTCACATCAGAAACATGTTACTTGTAGGCAGCAGATTGCTACTTACGCCTCAAATAATTCGAATAATTGAAAAATATTACAGGAGCAAAGTGTTCGTTTTAAAAGAGAATGATTAGCATGAGGCTAAAAATTGTCCAGCTGATCATTCAACACTAACAGCACAGTGCTCGCCATTTTATACTGAGTATATTCAGTATATATACTCGCTGACTGGCCAGGCACCTGAAGTGCTCATATGCTCATCCCTATTGTTAAAAGCCTTTGCCCATTCCCCAACCTTGTCACTGATGTTGACTTTAAAATTAAGTCAGGAAGTTTGCAAGGGTATCAAGCATGCTATGGTAGGTATAGCAACAATAAAAGAATATGCCCAGAGAAAGAACCAGTACATGCTAACAATCCAGCCGCAACAGTACCAAATGAACTACGTCTGCTCATGAATAATGTGACACAGTCTGCAGGCTCCCGTCAGCCTCATGTGCATTGGAGCTGGTGCATATATTGTTCTTCATGATTTAAAAATCTAACATAAAAGCAAAATCTGAATCAAGAAAGAAATAGCTGGTACTTAAGGGAAATAGGGAAGTTGTAACATAGTTGTGTCTGAAAAAAAGTGATCTTTCTAATCAGTTAAACATTATGCAAAATTGTAATTAAAGAGGTGGAAAGACTGGAGTGGTTTAGCTATTTAAGTAGTAGGGAGGTTGAGGGTCAACAGACCTCACATATCATACAGACCTCACAGAAAGGCATAGGGCTACAGAAGAGAAATGACTAATCTTACTTCACCTTTCCAAACTGTCACCCAGAAATTCGGAGGACTGTCTGATCTACATGACGTGGCTTCTTATAAGAAATGTCCATATCTTGTCTAATGAGAACATGTATGGCTCCTGCTCATTTAGGTTAGATTCTGGCTGATACTCAAGTAGGGTCAGGTTCTGCCTGAGCAGAACTGAATTAATCTGAGAAGATCATAATGAAATATCTCCTTAGCTGGAGAAGACACAGAAGAACATCTGTTGTGCTAAACCAGGATGAGTCACACACCTTACACTGGCAGTTCACATGGGAAAAAAGCTGGAATGAAACAACTTGCGCACGTGAGTCAAAGTGAGCTTGATGTGTTCCTGGGGCTCCCAGGGCTGTGCTATTGCTGTGCTAGTCTTCAGTGCGGTACTGAGCATATCACAAGATTATCTGTTGCTCAAAAAGTGTAGAAAAAAATATCAAGGTTATCAGTTCATACCTCTGTACATGCACCGAGTGCCACATCTTTTTGCCGTCAAAGTCCAGAGTATGTAATCTATTGTACATATACACTTCTATGGCTTTGAAATAATATGGTGCACATATTTCTAGACAGATTTGCTTTAAACTACAGAATACTATTGTAGGCAAACAATTCTGAAAGACAAAATTACTTTCTTGTTTACAATTTTCCATATTAATTTTTGTAAAATAATTCTGTCATTCAAAACATTATGCATTGATAGTCTTAAATCTTCGCATTATTCCTATCAAGTCATTTACCTCAAGGTCTCTTACGTATTTTACTACTCAAATTCAGGATGGCTCATTTTAATTAATATTAATGAATATTCAAAGAAATAGCGGTGTTTGTTTTAATATTAGATTTTAAGAAGGAGCATCGTTTCTTATAAGTACAGCTGTAGACTGATAGAAAAATTAACAAGGTCACACAGCTTTCTAATTCTTTAAACCTGGTACTTTCCTCTATCTCTCTGCTTCATCGGCTCTTCATCTCTTTTTAAAATCTCATTTGAAAACTAATTTCCCCCTTGCCTCTACTGCTAGGTTATTTTCTCTCTTTTATTTATTAATTCAACTCTAAATAATACTAGAATGGAGGAAAAGTCATATCTGACATCCTACATATCCTGTCCACTCACTGTCATATGGAGGTGGGTTAAAATTTTTATGTGAAAACTGCCAGTGAGTTGCAAATTGAGTCTGCCAACAAAATGAAGTATTTTGTCAAAGGGATTTGGCTTTAGTGTAAATTTCATCAAAAGACAAGAAAGCGAAGAAGCATCAGCCAGTCCCTCCATCCTACATCCTGCTCCAAAAGATAGTCCCTATTTGGAGATGTCATTGCAATGCCTTGGGATATTGCTTGGGTACATCCTATTAAAATCTCTTCTCTATAGACCGGCTTCCTCAGCTAATTATATATTATCTTGTGTGTAACAGAAAATATAATCCAGCTGGTGTATTTGGGCCATATGGGAGAACTTAAACTTAATACAGTTGCTGATATGTATACAGCTTGGTATGCTTAATACAGCTCTCAGGGAGCATTAATTTTTGATGATTAACTTTAAGGGTTTGGGTGGAAAAGGGGAGGAATAGGCATTTTCCAGTTCAACAGCACAACCTGAAGTGCAGCTGGTATAGTCTATATCCACTGAGTATTGTGTTTCCTTTCCCGTGAGGGAATTCCTACAGAAGGACTCGGCTTCATTACAAGGCTGTAACAAGGCCATATCTTATCCCACTCCTCCATTTAACTTGAACATGCGACCTTTTTGGCGAGAGCTATATAGATTACGAATGCCCTGGAATCTTTCAAAAAGTAAAAGCTTTTGTCAGTGTCTGAGTAATAGTTTTAAAGTATAAAAGCAAAGAAACTGCGATTATATTGATATCTGGAGTTTGATTTTTAAAGGGAAAGACAATACTGCCTATGAGAGATTTTTTTCTTTTAAAAGTACTGGGCTGTTTGTGGAAGATATTAAAGGATTATAAAATAGAATGGATAGATAACAGATTGCAGAATAGGGCAGACATCCTGTATCAACAGAGATAATTTGCAAATATTTAATATCTATGAAGACTACAAAGAAGGTCTATGAAGAAATGCTTTTCAGAATACATCTTAGATCTCTAAAGTCAAATATTTGATGGATTTTCTGTGTGTTGCTCTAAAGACTCACTTATCGTCTAAGGTGACAAATGTTGCTAACTATAGTTTTCAGAATGATTCATAATCTAGCAGAAATAAAATATTTCGACTACCAGGCCTCAACATACAGTATTATTTCAGGATCATGATATTCTCTCTCTGGTTATATCACATAACTATTCAAGCAATGGAAAACTTTTTCTCTTTACCATGACAAAAACTCATAGCATCTTGGACTGAATGTCTAGGAATTTTTGTTCTCCTCACAGGCCAAGTCAGCTCTCTAATTATGTCCTAGGTCAGCTTACGTTCACTGCATTTTTGACTGAAAAGCTGCAGAACAAGTGACCTCTTGTCAGCCAACCCCGTAAATATGTACCAGTGTATTCCTAAGTAAGAAACTAAAAATCTGTACAATCCATATAGAATTGGCTCACAAAAAAGTTTTATTTTCTCAAGATTTTCATTTTTAGAGACAGATACAAAGCCAAACAATATTTTGTTAAGTTATGATTCTGAGTATTTTGCAGCAGTTCACTGAAGAAATGAAGGTCATATGAAAGGTGCTTTAAAACAGACAAATTACTGAGCTGCTTTAGTATATTTTTAAATTAATGTATATGTTCCATACTTGTAGCTTATTGATAGCCTTGTGTAACTTTCCTTCCCTATTTATTTCTTTATTATTTGGTAGAGTCTTTCTCAGAAGACGTGCATATTTTTCACAGAGAGGGCTTGATCTTTCAATAGTTCTCTGTGTGCAATTTGTATTGTGCAAGAGTGCAAATATAAGTTTCTTGCATATTTAGCACAGTCTAGCCTCCTTCCCTTGTTCTGCTCGTTCTGGATATGCATGGAAAGATGCGTCTCTATGTTCTGGGTTCACCGTCACTAATTTGTCTTAAAAAATTGTTGGAAACTGCCCCATTTTGTGGAAGGCTCACAGTAGTTTATTAGACAGCTAATTTGATTTCTGTAAGTTTACATATCTTTCATGAAACCTTGGGAGCACGTGACAAGATATGACTTCCATTTATGAGCTGCAGGATTCCTACTGGTTATAATTAAAAGCAAGCATGCTCCCCTAGCATGGTCCCCAATGTCATCTTGATAATTTTGCAAATGTCAACAAGGTGTCTTATAAGAATGGCAGTTTGTACTTCTGCAATTTTAAAATCCTGCAGGGTTCTTCAGAGTTTCACAAAGTTAAGAAACCGATACAATCTGTTGAAACTGGGTTGTTTAGTGTTTGTATTTGATGAAGACATTCAATTTCTTGTATTGCATATAAGAACAAAGCTTCTTTTCTTTTTTAAACACAAATGACAGTAAGAAGGGATAAAGATAGGACTGCAAAAGCTGTTCTATTTTACTAATTAGTGTGTTTATTAGTACCTAAGGATACCGTTCTCTGCATTTTTATTGACTACTTAAGATATTAATAAAATTTCTGAGGTTTCATACTAAACTTGTTCTTGAACTTTAGCTGAGTTTTTTACTCTCCAGTAGAGGGACGTCTTTGTGGCAAATTCAGACTAAACCCAGTAGACAGTTATTTCACTTTTATCACATTTTTTGTGGGTATGCAGCACCATCCCTATTTTGTCACTGCTGCTGAGAATATAAATGCTGATACTTCCCTCTTTGAGGGTTACTGGGAAGCCTGAAAGATTAGTTTCACTTGCTGTATCTACCCCTCACACCCTCTTTCTTTTTCAATATACAAATCCCATTTGCATTTGGCTGCTATACTTATGCACTATTAAAGTTATAATGTACATTTCTTCAGCACTATATAAATATAATTTTCTAATTTAATACTGCAAATCAGCAGACTGACTTCTAGTACTAGATTATTTGTGCCTCTGGTCTAGAATCTGGTCTCCAAGAGAGTTCTTCAAAATCTGTCACATACCTATCCCTCTGCTCAAATAAGTGATCTTCTTACTGCTATTGCTGGCTTGTTTGTCTTTCATTCTGCCTATTACATTGCATTGCCAGAGAGCATGCCTGTTCTAACTTACTAACAAACGGTGTATTCAAGAGCTACGCATTTAGTTCAGTTAGTGACTTAGGGAGAAAATAACCCCTGTGCAACAGTACTAGAGGATGCCAGCAGTTCATTTATCTCCCCACACCTAAGAGGGAAGAGAAATTTATAGTTAAAAGATATTCCTTATGCATTATAAAAGGTGAAAACAGAAAATGGTTCTTTTTTTGGTAGAAACGGATAGGAGTGGTTTAAACTCTCTATATAACAAAGGGCTGTGAAGCCTGTGTGTCTAGTCCTGCTGCACAACAGACAAGTCTAAGCAATATGTAGACCTCTAAGGAGAGCTCTTTGCCATGTCACTCAGTATTTACAGATATTGGCAGATCATTATTGGCAGATCATAAAATTTTTTTATAAACATAAGCTTTATAATTTAACATCCATATGAATGGTTTTGAATATTTGAAATTGTTCCTATTCAATTGAATGAAATCTCACTATTTCCCTTGTTTAATTCACCCGGTTATTATTTTAATATCAACAAACAAACCAAGGGCAGTGCAAGTCATAATGTGGCTTACTATGGTAACGGATCAAAACCTGAAGGACTTCCGTTAGTGTAGGAAAGTAAGGTTTCCTTGCTTTGGCTACCAAATATTCTAAGCAATCTGTCTTCTCCCTCTAGCTGTATTTAAATTGTTTGGATTTTTTCCCAGTTTACCCTTTTTTTCTGCATCATTAAAGCTGCATAATCTCAATAGAGAAGTGCAGCCAAGGAAGAAAATTATCAGATATTTACAGAGCCTAACGTCTCTAAATCTTTCTTTCATGACTTGGCTTATATTTCTGTTCTTTGTGGTCCTCTCGCATACCCATTAGTTCCATTGTGACTTTCAGATGGGGACAGAGAAATAGCAAGAACTGACTTAGCAGGTGACTGTTTAAGGTATGGACAACAAAAGAATCCTGCCAATGTCTCTAGGAATGAAGGCACTGATCAGCACTAAATTTTACACTGCAAGTGTAAGGCCCTGTAGCCAACCGGAAATGACGAAATGCGTTTTGTGCTTTGGGAGAAGCAGGCTTCAAATCATGCTTTCACAAGATGTGCTGTGTGTGCACCTTGTACATTTACTTGTAATGCATGTTGTTGCCCACTTTTGTGTGAAAACACGCAATTTTGACAGAATGCCAAAAATTTGACACGAATGCCATGCAGTTTCTCTCTCTTGTAACCTTTTGTAACCCTCTAAACAAGGCTGGTGCACTCTCATTTAAGCACAGATTATTGCTAAATGACGTTGCAAAATTAAATCACATTGACATTCACCTTAATTGTATAGTTTCAGTGTCACTCTAATGTAAAGTTTTTACAGTCCGTAAATCAAAATATGTTCAAGCATATGATCCATTTATCCATGTTCGTAATGTAGTTACTATGAGACAGGTATATCTACTGCCTGCCTGCTGTTCTACTCGATTTTCACATGAAACAAGACAGTCATTAACAAGTCAGAAGTAAAACAATGAAAAATCAGTACAAAATAAAGCGTCTACTTATATAGCATTGTATGTGGGATCAAGTGAAAAGTTTAAAGTATTTTTTTTAATATTAAAAATACAAAACATTTTGCTCTTTAGGATCTGAGTTTGGGTGATGCCGTAAGTGAGACCTACTTTCTCATAGTACTTGATCTCGTAGTCCAGAATGGCTCCATGGGGAAAGTCCGGCTCTTGCCAGGAGAGGGCAATGCTGTTTTGGGAAGCCCAGTCCTTCCTTACCATACCTATCAAGGAGGGTGCTGAAAGGGAAAAGGATAACTAAGGGTTAAAGACGAAGCACACGGTTTATCCTTTCAACCTACTGTCTTAGGATACCAACCCGAGGTAACTTTGAGTGACCTCCAGGCAGAAAAGCATGACAGATGGCAATTCTCAGGGAAACCATATAACCTGGAATTACTGTCTCAAGTACATACCAGTAACTCCTTTGTTAAAGTGCAGACCAGCTTCTGAAAAATGGCTATATACAAAAACATAGAAAGAAGCGCCTGTGCCGGTCCCCACTGCCAGCTGTGCACAACCAGGTTGCGCTGCTGGCTCCGAGGACTTCGCGTCCAGAGCAGAACCGTGTTTCAGAGACAGTAAATCCTACATTCAGGCTAATCTGCTTTAAATGTCATAATTCAGCTGTGCAAAATGTACATTCAGTGTACTCTTTGGGGCAAAATAAAGTGTCACAGCTTAAAACAGACGCAACGAATCCTGTTCCTGCTAGCTGGGCTGGCAGCAGCAAGGGCATTTTAGCCCATCAGTGAGGCAGCTGTGCGCACAGAAGAGCCAGCTTGTTAGAGGAGGCCAGTGGCAGGGACTGGGTGACGGGCAAACCCTGGGGGCAAAGGTGCCCCCAAACCTACCTCCTGGAATTGATACTGCAGGTCTGCAGCAGTGCGGTGAGTAGGAACCGCTTCCAGCAGCTTTTGGAAGGGGCCCAACATGGGTGGATACACTCAAGAGCCCAATTATCTCACGATGGGGTTAACTAATTTTAAGAATTGGATTTTCTGCCCTTTTGGAAAAGAAGGTGCACTGTTATCTATGCAATAATTTCAAATGGTGCAAAAATTGCATTCTAGAAAACGATCTTTGCTTATTTTATTAATCTGCTCAAGCATGTCGAAGGAGGTCTAATATTCTCCAGACACTAATGCTGTTTTAATAGTATTAATGTGCAGCTTTCCCAAATATTACAACAAAACCAGTCATGTTGTTCAACAGTCCTGAAGACAACTGAGTAAGCTGAACAAACCAGCTACCATAAAAAAAAAAAAGTTCTTCCAGTGGTTCACAGCTTTCGCTATTTGTCTTTCCCCTACCAAATATCAGTTTATTACACACCCTTCCCCTTTCCTCTCTATTATGAATCTTAACCTCTTCTAAGCTTCCAAGGAGCTGCCTCCTAAAAATAACACATTTTTATGACTTCTGTTTTTATCTTTTGAATGAAAGAGGCTCCCTAGGTGTATTGGGTTTGCCTGGCAAGGTTTTGGTAGCGGGGGGGCTACAGGGGTGGCTTCTGTGAGAAGCTGCTAGAAGCTTCCCCTGTGTCCGATAGAGCCAATGCCAGCTGGCCCCACTGCTGGTCAAGGCCGAGCCCATCAGCAATGGTGGAAGCACCTCTGGGATAACATATTTAAGAAGGGAAAAAAGTTAATGTGCAACAGTAATTGAGAATTATTGAGAATAATGTGCAACAGGAGTGAGAATATGTGAGAGAAACAGCCCTGCAGACACCAGGTCAGTGAAGAAGGAGGGGAGGAGGTGCTCCAGGTGCCGGAGCAGAGATTCCCCTGCAGCCCGTGGTGAAGACCATGGTGAGGCAGGCTGTCCCCCTGCAGCCCATGGAGTTAACGGTGGAGCAGATATCCACCTGCAGCCCGTGGAGGACCCCATGCTGGAGCAGGTGGATGTGCCCAAAGGAGGCTGTGACCCTGTGGAGAGCCTGCACTGGAGCAGGCTTGCTGGCAGGACTTGTGAGCCTGTGGGGGTCCCAGGCTGGAGCAGTCTGCTCCTGAAGGACTGCACCTCATGGAAGGGACCCACGCTGGAGCAGTTTGTGAAGAACTGTAGCCCGTGGGAAGGGCTCATGTTGGAGAAGTTAATGGAGGACTGTCTCCTGTGGGAGGGACCCCACGCTGGAGCAGAGGAAGAGTGTGAGGAGTCCTCCCCCTGAGGAGGAAGGAGCGGCAGAGACAAGGTGTGATGAACTGACCACAACCTCCACTCCCTATTCCCCTGTGCCACTGGCAGGGAGGAGGTAGAGAAACTGGGAGTGAAGTTGAGCCTGGGAAGAAGGTAGGGGTGGGGGGAAGGTGTTTTAAGATTTAGTTTTTATTTTTTCATTACCTTACTCTGATTTGACTGGTAATAAATTAAACTGATTTCCCCAAGTCGAGTGTGTTTTGCCCAGGACAGTAATTGGTGAATGATCTCTCCCTGCCCTTATCTCGACCCACGAGCCTTTTGTTATATTTTCTCTCCCCTGTCCAGCTGAGGAGGGGAGTGATAGAGCGGCTTGGTGGGCACCTGGCGCCCAGCCAGGGTCAACCCACCACACTAGGAAAATGAAATAAGAATCTGCTTCTAGTCACAAAATTTCACACCTTAGTTTTCTTTCCTGTAAATATTTCAGGAAGTTTAAGAAATGAAAACAATAAATTCATTCTAGAATGCAAACAAAGAGTAAAGAAAACAAACCCAGTTGTTTTCCTTTGAAAAAAGAGAAACTCTACGCACAGACATGCACCTAACAATCTCTTTCTCTGTGACAGTGCATTTATTTGAGAGAGAAAATAAACTTCCATCCACTGTCAATCTTCCCTGTGGATAACTGTTTTGTGGTGTAATAGTCCAGTCCTCTCTGATGTGGAAAAAACCCAACCCAACATGTAACACGAAATGAAAAAAACCTACCAAAAGTATTAAGTGGACAAGACAGAGCTTACACAGAAAACTGTCCTACACCTGTACTTACGCCACTTTAACCACCAGTCTAATGCAAGGGAATGAGAGAAAAAAAGAATTCCTGCCATGCTGAATAAAGGATTAACCTATTTTTCAGGAAGTCCTTAAACAGCATAATGTAAGCAACTGAATACAACAAAATACAAATGAATAAAAAGCATTCATAGGTTCTGGACCAAAATGTTATCTCTGGGTATGTATAACTACTCCCTCAGTTAAAATGAAGTTTTTACTCTTGAAATTGAGGGTGAAGCTGAGCTCTCACAATATTTCTCTGGGGCAAAATCAGCTACTCCAAGCAGAGAACAAAGATAGGTCTGTTTAAAGGAAAACAGGAGCTAGCAAACATGGATTTGTATTTGCTAAACACTGATCATGGGCCTATGAGGGCAATTGCTCATATACATTTTTTTACCATTTGCTGGTTTTGAGTCTTTCACCGGTATTGAGCTGTGATTTACGGGCAGGTCTGAGGGAGCTATAGCAACCTTTCAGATACATCGGATATACCCTGTGTGCCTGCTCATGGATGAGGGACATTGGCTGGGCCACCTTCCCCCGCACATCATGGCTTCATCTCACTGCATCTGGGGGCTCACTGGTCAGACAACCAAATCCTTGCAAAATGATTGATCTTGATAACAGAAAACACCAGGTTAAACTGTGGATATAATTATATTCTTGGTCCTTCTAGGCTTTTTAAATATAGATTACTACTATTACACTTCTTCAAATTATGACCTAACATTTTTCATATGTGGTGCATTTTTCTTTGGGTTCTGATTTCCAGATTTATACAGTAATTTATGCGTGTTTTCAGCCTGAGCTCACCGCAGTAACTCTTCCATTTGAGCAAGCCCATGTCAAAACACAATCCTGGTGCAACAGAAGATCATCTCAAATGTTCAGTATGAGAAGTAGCCTGTGTCTTCTCTCTGGGAAACTACTCAGTAGCAAAATAATGGAAGAAAATTACTTCAGCCCTCTCCTAAGCCAGCTGTGCTTGACCTGCACTTGCAACTGAAAACCCCGTACAGCAAGGCTCACATCACACCTATAGCACTGTGCCAGCACTGCATCTCCTAGGCTGTGAATACGAGAAGCATATTTGTGTTTGTATTAGGTTACCAGGCAAAAAAAAAAAGTGTATGTTTTAACAAAAAGTCACAAAAGAGTCACCATTAACCATTTCTTATATGTTCAGGAGGATGATCCTACAATTTGTCATACGAAGGTTATCTATTCACATCTCAGAGGAAATAATGACTTTTAGGAAAAAGATTCCAGTCAGAAATTTGTTGTACAAAGAAAGAGACAAATAAACCCAAATAATTAAAAGCTGCAGCTAGCTCAGTTTCTATTTCTTTAGTTGTTGTGAAGTGCTACTAAAAGCAATACTTTGTACCAAGAAATTTCAGCTTCTTATAACAGTTACTCACTAGAGCAGAAGTTATTTAGACCCTAAAGATCCTATCCATTTATTGTTAAAGCTCTTTTTAACTGGAAAATTGTAAAATAGGTAAATCCTATTTGCCCATTTATAAAGATTGCTCTAATGTTCCTATGATGAATCAATGGGAAGTTCTTTTAATTAGTTGTTTCAAATCCAGTAGCTGCAGGAGAGCTCTAATTTGGTTACCCAATGAAACCATTTGAAAAAAAAAATGCTTAGAAGCACAGCATGGCTTTTAATCACTTTAATGGCAGCATTTTCTTGCCATTGGTACTAGGCTGAAGGATGGTTTCTGGCTCTTGAGCTCAGCGCTGATCTCTGTTTTGTACTAGGATTCTTTGCACCATCTGCTCTCTATGTTTTCCTCTACACTGTTATAAATTTCTTGAATTGCGATGAGTCATCTACAATGCTGTGAGCTTCTCATTTAATTTAGTCTGATAAGTTTCTTTGTCTTTTCAAATTTGTATTGAATAATGAAAGTTCATTCCTTAATTCAGAGTGAGCTTATTTTATTCTAAATCTCTTTGGCTTCTCTTTTTCAGAATCCCTTTTCTCATACGCTACACAAAGGGCAGAAAATGTGTATTTTAAACAATGATTGGATTCCAGTGTCAT
Organism: Mycteria americana; assembly: GCF_035582795.1. NCBI lineage: Eukaryota > Metazoa > Chordata > Aves > Ciconiiformes > Ciconiidae > Mycteria > Mycteria americana. The sequence goes on along the minus strand of NC_134365.1, from coordinate 103,861,426 downwards.
TTCTCTAGAGACTTTCTTATCTTCTGAAGCTGACTTCCATTATCTGTAACTGTCTGATTTCAAAACAGGTGATCTGTAGGGTTTCTGAAGCTTTTTTCCTTTAGTCCGTTTTCTAATTTTCCAATTTCTTGTTTCATACTGTTTAAAGTAGGCAAAGAATTTCCAGCATTTCTCTCCTGGTCTCCAGGGTTGAACAACTTTGACATGGTGCCCATTCACTATGAAGAGGCTTCAGACTCAACGGCAGCTGATGACAAAAGCTCACCTGATGTCTGTCTGTACATGGAGCACTCTCCCCCTCTGGTATCTCATTTCAAATCTTATTTCTTTAGTGAAGAGAAACCATGACAGCTCAATGGCCTTTTACTGGCTGGCAGAACAGGCCCTACCAGGTATGCACAATCACTTTCTTGTTAAAAAATCTACCATCCAACAAAGAAGAACAGCTGCATCACCGTTGTTCTCTTCCCTCCTTCTTCCCTGCATTGTGTCTGTTTTGGCCAAGGCCAATGAATTGCCAGCAGATACAAATTTGGAGGGGAGGGAGTGGAAGGGTGATCTGAACTGTACACATGTTGTGTTGAGGACTGCGACTTTACTCCTTTGGACACCATCATCATGAGAAGGCTGTGGGTCTCAATGTGTAAAATACTGCCATTTGGGATAATGTGGTCTAATTTACTTAGACATTTCTATACCTCTACCATTACCAATAATAATCTGAATTGCATAATTACATGTAATTCTTTCCTCGAGACCTCTGCCTGCTTTAAGGCACAGGAAAGACCATACTCACCAAAATATAGGGCTTTATCACATATTTTCTGAGTAGGGGTTTCCCAGTAGAGGAGGGAATCCAGCTCCCTCCCTGCCTCTTCTTTCTCTCCTACCTCAGCCACTTCCCAACTGCAGTTGGGGGAAAATACTGACTGAGGCCCACTCAGCAACCTTGATTTTCTTTGAAAACTCATTAATTGATCCCTCCTAGTTTCATACAATATAGTTACAGGAGGAAACCTGCTTTAACATCCTGCAGGGAGCCTGCATTCCTCTTGTTGGGGAACAATTTCTTTCATTAAGGGAAGGACAGTTGAGGGTGGAAGAAATATCAATGTTGCGAGGACTAATTTATGTTGACTTGGGTTTCATGTCTGTGTTGGTCAGAAAAGAAAAGATGATTGTTTTCCTGTTCATTAAGAGAAAAGGACTTTTTCAAGCTTATATTACAGGTTAAATCACACAGTAAACTATGCTTAACACTAGGAAAGTTATGGTTATCTCATCATCCAAAACCCATTCAACAAAAATTTTAGGAAATTAATGAAACAGAATATAGTATAAGTACACTTACTTTCAAATGTTTTCTCCTTTTGCTTAATTGTAATACTAGAATGTTCTTTTGTAAACCACTGATACCAGTAGATTGAAAAGGAAAAATAATACAGCTATACTTTAAAATAAACACTGTCAGATTTTTGTCAAACCATATATATGTGGTATTTATAATTGTTAATTATAGAGATGTACCAAGGTCTAATTTTCAAGTGCTTTTCTGGATGGTAAAAACAACCTTTGCACCTTTTTGTATACCAGAAAATGCTATTATATTTAGATAGTGTTTCTCCAGTCTAGGTTCTGTATCTATATTAGAATTTCTATACTGTTGGACACTGAGTATGATCTTATATTATACATAGCAATAAATAAAGTCTGAGATTTTATTCATGATCCCACACTTGGAAAAATTGTTATTTCAGCGCACAGTAAGAAAAAATATTGATTTTACTTCTGATTCTAGAAAGTCTGTAAGAAAGGTAATAAGCAATAAAAAGATGTTTTCTAAGGGGAGACATTACAGAACTGGAAGTAATGAAATGACATTTCCTGATCAATGATCATACCTCCAGTATTATTAGCATTTGAGCTATTTACCAAGGAAGGATTTAGTAGAGAAGCTGAGGCCAAAAGCCTTCAGCCTTCTTTACTAGTGCCATGCGTGACATGTATTATTGGTCAACTGACGAAGATGTAGTTGTGCTGCCTATCATCTACAGCAGTCTACATTCCTGCAATATGATTATTAGTCCTCCAGCAGAGATGCATTTCTTCCTTTTTTTCTTTTGTGTTTGCTTGCTAATCTTTCTGTTGCTATCTTTGTAGGATAAGGGAAGAGAGACTATTTTATGAGCAAGGAATGTGATATGGATTCAGGAGACCTATGTTTATATTCTTTTCTGGTTGTGCTCTAGAGATTTTCTTTAATCTTTTGACTGAGCTATCCTAATGCACAATGTGAATGTCAATACCTTTCATTATTTCCAATATGTGAGCACTTTCATGTTAGAAGTGTGTGTGTGTCTATTTTTATATAGACTAAAAACTAAGCACAAGTTTACATGGAAAAATTATGGAAATATGAACATTAATTAAACTTTTCTAAGAAAAAACAGTTCATAACCCATCTCTCTGTATATTAAAGATTAAGTGGCTGAAACTTTTTTGGGTTTATGCTGAATTCAGTAAGAATTCTTTTTCTTACCATACAAGGCTGCTTCCAATTAGTACGGTAACTAGATAAGATATTTGATTCTTCACATAATAGAGTCTCTTATCTTCTTAATCACTTTGGTGGTAATTCACAGTTATAATGCTTGGAGGGGATACTATTACTGGCACTAACCTTGGAGTTCAAAGTTGAGCATGGAGTTTTCCTGACAAGGCATTAGAGCTAGCATATTAACAAGTTTGGGGTGAAAAATAATGTTTTTACTTTATTTTCTTACACTAGTTCCCTAAAGGTTTGTATTCAAAGGACAGCATAACAGTATGCTGCTTTTGAAGCACTTCATTTACTGAAAAATAGGCCTCCAGCAAGCTATAATTATAATCTCTCCCTCCATTTTAAATTCTTTCCCTTTGCAGATTTTGCTTGCTCAGAAATGGTGGATGGAAGCCAAGTGAACCTAATACCATTATCAAAAAATGGATTCTGCTACAGTGTTGTGGGCTAAAGGTCATGATAGATGCAACCCTCAAATTTCCTCCAGGCTAAACGTAGATTCAACATCATTTTTTTCCATTTCCATATGTTCCATAATGCAATTCTTTCTTCCTTGTTGTTTAATTTCCCTCTCTCATCTATTGTTGATCTTATGTATGAAGACAGTAATTATTCACCCATATGATTTTGCAACACTACAGATTTTCTTTCATTTACAGAATGTGCTGCCATTCATTATTTTGCAAGCTTGAGACAGAAGCATTCCTAGATCTTTACTTTTAACAGGACCTGCTCAGTCCCCGATTCTTCAAAATGTAGTAGTATAGTAGAAGATAGTAGTATAGTAGTATAGTAGAAGATACCTAAAAGCAATTGTATAAAACAAAGCCTTATCAACTGTCAGTCAGCCTGTGTGGATGCTCTGTTGTCTCTGACGAGGTGCATGTGCAAACCCCTCGAAGTTAAAAAGTATTGTGAGATATTTGGCATAATTTATAATACAGTGAAAAATTTAAAATATTTTAATAACATGTTTCTTTAAATAACAGTAGCTAAAAAAATCACACAAATGTTTTACATATCTGTATATTTTAAGGAGTTACTTTATATGCTCTGTATTTCCGAAGCAAGCAGAATAAATGCAATTCAAACAAGCTGAGTGGAAGGGTGTGATTCCAGGAATCACATGCAAACAAAAAAAATCTGCAAAAGTGAAAAGAGTTGCCTGTCATATACATGGAAATCATGTCAAATCAATGCCCTCTGACGACCAAAGGGATTTGCATCAGAATAAACAGATTCTTGGCTCCCTTCCACTGCCTTTTATTGCTGGAGCAGCAGGAGAGAATAAGTGGCTTAAAGACCTAATAGGTCACTGGGATTCTTGAGGGACCAGCTCTCCCAAAATCAGAGCTTCTCTGTCCTTGTTTGGCAGAAGACAACACTATGGTCGTGTGGCACCAGCATATCAGCTCACATCAGGTAGCAACAACATATGTGGCTGAATGGCACAGCAAGAACATGGTAACTGGGGAAAAAAACCCCTTAACTTCATTTGCTTGTTCCAGGCATTTTGTTCTGGATCAAGTAACAGACTATTTGATGGCACAGGGAAGGGTGCCTGTCCCCAGGCAAATCACTTCCCTTCCTATCACCTTTTATGACGATTATAAACTCTGTTGTGGTACCTACAGCAGAGTAACAGAATACTATGTTCTTAACAAGCAGATTTACTGCTTTCACAAGCTCAAATGTTATGTGTTGTACTCTTCACTGTTCCTCCTGACTCAGATGTTGTGGCACGCCACTGACTGTTGGCCAGTGGCACATACCATTTGAAACTGGTGTGCATGGTCTCCTGGGGAACTCTTCCTGACATGCAGGATTCCTCTTAAAAATGAAGGCAGAAGGGCTTATAGGGTTTCCTTTTTAGGAAACCTGTGCTAAAAGAGAAGGAGGTAGGAGAAATCGGTTTATTAGCAGATTCAGATTGCTACTATAATGATGTTAATCAGCATGAAAAAAGATGTGTTCCAGCCAATGTGTTATGTAAGTTATAAATATCGTGCCAGCACTGCTAGATGCTCTGTGATGTGGGGACAACCTGTGGTGACACATTTTTCCGCAGAACTTTGTTTTCAACCTCCTAGTGTAACCTGGGAATTGCTATAAATTCATTGGAAATACAACTTGAGGTTAAGGAGGCGTCATTTATTGCAGCAAGGTGTCATTATGGAAACAGAACTGTAAGTAAGTCTCATTCAGCAACAACCCCTCCAGGGTCAACTGGAACCAAATTGCGCTGCAGAACTTCCTGCTGCTAAATTGATCTCAGAAGTTTGAAAATGAAATAAGCAGGTTAAAAAGCACTAGGAAATGTGCAATCTTTTCACTCCATTAATTGCTACTCATCCTGCGATGTAACAAAGACAAACCTAAAATGTACACTCATTTCAGCAAATCTTTCCTGCTCTTGTTTATATCAAAATATGAGACTACATCAGATTGTAGGTCATTTTCCGTCAAACAGTACTTTACAGGTCTGAAAGAGGTTTTTCTTTTAGCAAGAAAATAATGAATATTTTATTTGAACATCTTCTGTGAACCTTCTGTAAAAGCTGTGTTTGTCAGCATGTGCAGAGATTGTCAGAGCTACTGTACTTCAACATTTTAAATGAATATGTGTAAGTGCATGGAGACACATCTGATACTGACTTAAAATGTACATCTTCAAAAAATTTCCCCAGAAATGTTGATTTTGACAAAGCATTTTATAAATCATAGTGATGCTACATAAATATGCCTTCATAAATTAATTCTCCCAGTGATGTTACAAACGAAATTATAACGTATATTATATATTATAAATTATATATTATATATTATATAAATACTAAAAAGATTCCAAAGGTATGCTTTCATCTGTTCATTACAAAGAATCATTAGATAACAATAAATGCTATGGTTTAGTCTATCTCTGTTTTACATAGGGTCAAGTAGATTTTAAATCTTTAATATGTAGACCTATGCACAGAAAAGCACACCCTTTTAAACTCTGGCATACAGACAATGAGAAACACTTCTAGAAGGCCAGTAAGTCACTGGTTTGTCCTTGATGTACATGAATCACTGAAAAGCACTGTTGCTGTCAAATGTACGTTAGGTGTTCAATTTCTAGTCAAGTAGGGTTGAATTCATTTTACTTGACTCATATAGTTTAAAAACTGGGGTTTAGTTTCGGCAAGTTGTCTTGATTCCCTCTGTAGTTAGAGGGAGACAGCCAACTCCAAAGGGCAGTTTATCATACCTGTCATAGACACCATCTTAGGGTGGCACAGATTGCACACTGGAGCTGCCTGTTTAGATGCTGAACTTTGAGATGGCTGTCAGTAGATCAAATGTATCCCCCAGTTTCAGCCACAGTGTTTGATACATGCATCACTACTATTAGCACAGAAGCTTTGTACAAAATCAGCCGTGGATCTTCTTTAAAGGTGACCTCTAGAGCAACACAAGAGTAATTTTAGATATGTCAACATCCTAAATAAAGTGTTTTTTCAGTTTGGGTTCAGTTCAGACACCAAACACAGTGTCGCATAGACATATCTGAGTTAGTCAGTTAGCTGGTATACTGAAACTAATACATCTGCATTAGCTCAGCCTGATTAACTCTTTGGAGAAGATACTGAGACAGTATTGAGCTGTGCTGGAAATACAATGGAAAGATATAAAGAACTGGAAAAGAACAATTAATAGGAGACTCATGAGGTGAGGTTAAGGAAAAATGATGCACCCTGCTTATGTGCAAATAATAGCAGTCTACAAAGGTAAGTTGCAGTAATTCTCTCCTGCTTTCTGTGAATGGCAGAAGGAGAGAATTAATGAATAGAAGTAGCACAGTCAAGTTATCAAGAAACCATAGACAAAATATCAGGGAACACACTCTGTAGTAAGAGACCATTTACGTTTCCTATTAGTTCTATCACAGGGGTGTTTGCACACCTCTGAGTCTGAGCATAGGCTCTCAAGGTGAGGGACAGAAGCAATGACACTTGAAGGCATCAGGGCAAATCAACCCTAAAAGCAAACAGGAGCCGGGTGGAATGGATAGACAGTCTTTTGCACATCTGAGGTTCAGAAGACGCAGTGGCTCTTTCTGGACTACTGTACTCATATATTCTGAAAACATGTCACACTAATATTAAATGCCTTTGAAAAATAAATGCCTTTTGTGTGTTCTTCTCTTTCAAGAACATTGAGTCTCTTTTATTCACAAAGACAAAACTCCCCAGAGTTAAAGAACCATTGGGAGCTAAAGAGTTTTCATCTTTTTGACTTGTATAAAAACTAAAACACCAAGAAAACAGAGCAGCCTAGAAATTAGATCAGGCGATGGGCAGTAAAATATATTTCAAAGGAAGGCTTGTGGAATCCTGGGCAATTATGGAATAACCTTTCAAAAGGAAAGCTTCTTCAGCTATTAGCTACTAGTTAGCTCATGCCCTGAAGCTTGTGGTTTTATGTTTATTACACATATCCATGCTCATGCACTTACAGACAATCTCCTGACAGAGATCCAGGTGAGAAAGAAACCTGAGCATTCACACTTCCAGATCAGTGCATCACTTAGCTTAAGGAGCCTGTCTTTTATTTCCAAGAAATGAATTATCTGATGACTGCCCTCTTAGCAAGAGCCTCTGAATTCTCAGAGCTCTTCCATTATGCCCCTTTGGTATTTCTATTCTTTTTCTTGGCACTGTCTTAACCAGTTTTTGTGTTCTTCAACATTCTGCGTGCTGAACTCTGCCCTTGTAGTTTTTTTTCCAAATCTATTCTTCATCTCCTATCTCTATGCCAAACCAGCACAACAAAGGTATTTCCTACAGAAAGGAAAAGCAGGAAGGTTTGAGGAGGAAGCTGAGCACTGCTGTCCCTCTCTTCACAACCTCTTCTTGTCCAAGGGACAAAGTCTAGGTGACCTGCTGACACATGCAGAGTTTGCACTGGTCATTTTCTAGAGAGAACCATAAAAATTCTGTGGCCTCCGAAAAGGTGGGAAGTTGACAGACATTCAGGCAAGAAACAGAAACAACATGCCTTATTAACTAACATGCTACTGAACACTGCTGGAAGCTGGAAGAGTACATAAGGAGAAGTATCATTTGATACTTTCCTGATTTTCTTCCATCGGTGTCCCTTGTTGCTGATTGTCAGAGAGAAAATAATGGACTAGACTAACCTTTTGAAATTCAGAAGTAGTGTCTCATTAGAGAGCCTTCTGTTTAACTCAGTCCCAAGCAGAAAGGCCAGTTTGTTACATACGGGTCTCCTCTGGAATAAGCTTTTATCTATCCCTAAATAGTCTCCTGCACCGCAGAAATTTTACAGAGAGAAAACACCCAGCTAGGCAGCTTAGGCAGTTGCTTGTAAGAACTAATGGCTCATATCCACACAGTACATTAGTGATGTGGAGCTGAGCGCTTCAGGGTCTAACTTTTAAGTGCCTGATCCTTAGAATGAGATTTAGAGTTAAATTATGCTACGTGTCCAAGCTCCTTAATGCTGTCAAAACAGAGGCAATCCAGAGCATGCACAAAAGCAGAACTTGGGAATTTAGCCAACTTTCAGTTTGACAGCTGATTTACGTGTACATGGGTGTTAAGCACCATCAGGGTTAGACATTGGTATTGCACTATTGCTTACAAGCAATATTGTTACATTGGAATTACCCACAAAATAGTGTTCTCATGAGCAAAATATTGTTCCGCCTCTTTAACTCTTCTCATTAAGTATATCTTCCTATTTCAAATCCTCCTTAAGTTTTTTAAATAATTCTCTTTGCTCAATATCACACTTTGTTTTGTGATTCAATTGTGAGTCTGGAGTTTGACTGGAAAGTTTGAGAAATCAGCATGTTCACACAGGATATTTAAAGCTCTTTGGCAAACAAACAAACAAAACCAAATAGTAAGATCCCCTAATTCAGATGCATGTCTCAGTAATTGGCCATGATCTCTGTTTCTGTCACATTCATCTTACAATATTCTACAACAGGCAATCATCTCAAGTCCCTCTGTACTCAAACATATGGTGAAACCTGCACAAAACAACCACTGAAACACAGCAACTACTAAGGGAATCTTTGATATAGAAAAAAAATATCCTCTACACATGTAGCAATTCCTTGAATGCCATCTAGAGGATACTATCCTAGCATGGCTATGAAAGGGTCCTGACAAATTCAGATGTGTGCACTCCAGATCTACTAGTTCTTTATATATACTGTTCAGAAAATAAGGGTTAGTAAAATGTGATCAAAAAGGAAGTTTAAAAATATCAACAAAATAAATCACACGTAACTTTAGAATAGTTTTCTAAAAATATTCTTCTGTTTGCACAGAATAATTCTGTGCTGATAACCTTATAGAAAAGAATTAATGAAAACAAATGGGCTATTTATGTATTGCAGTTTTTCATCCGAAAATATACTTGTTATCATTTTGAGGAACCCACACCAATGGCATTAATTTGCTGAGCCATCATGTTAACTCTGCCATAAATCAGAATTTTCTATGCTTCTTTAATGATCACGATCACAAAGTATTTGTGGTGTTGACTTAAATACTCATGCCATGGGTGGTCACATATATTGCGATTGGGTTTGTAACTGCTCATGTTATGCAAGTTGATCTTCCCCTGAAATGCCCTTCCAAAAATTTCCACTTTGACTGAATGCATAAAATCTTGAGGAAGAAAGGCTGTTTTGATAACTAATTCATTGGCTCTGCCTGACAAGAGAGCATTCGGCTGCTCTGAGAAGGAACTCCTCTAACTGTAACAGCTTTGAGTTTATTATCAGTCCTTACCTGTTGGTCAGTTCCCTTTATATTTACAGCAGGGTAATCAGCTCATCTACTCTCAGTTACTTTAGGCATCTAATTCAATGGGAACATCTAAAGTTAGGGGCATCAGGACCCTGTATAAATGGTGCAGACAGACAGTGCCTCCAGATGGAGATGCAGAGCACCCAGCTTAGATGTCTAAAGTTACTGAACACCCCACACCTTCTTTGGTGCTCCACCAAGTAACTCGGGCTCAGAAACATACCCTCAGGAGCTGTATGGGATTTTGTCTTTTAGTGCTGCTTGCCCAGAGACAGATGACTTTCCCTTCCTCCAAAAAAAATCCTGCACCATTAACTTTTCAAACAGTGAAACAAGACCTTAGAGAACACAACAAAAGCCCATTCTACAGAAGAAATTTAGCAATTAAAGTTCTTCTGAGGATTATAAAATGGCGCATCTTAAAAGTGTTATGACCTCAGCCTGTCTGGTCCATGCTCTGCATTTCTTCTCAGCAGCTAGACTGGAAAGACAGAGCTGAGATGCAAGGTGCCTCCTGGTTATTTTTGCAGAGATCAGAATGAGTAAGACAAATGTTGCTCTTCCCGCACCTAGGACCTGCTAATTGCTGAGTGCTTTCTCAAACATACCCTGCATCTCTGCTAATGCACCTCTTCAGCTGGAAGCATCTCCTGTACTGTATGGTCCTAATTTGTCCCTCAAGCACTGAGATCACTGGAGGTGCACAACAGAACAGTGGAAGGAATATAGCTATGATGTGTGCAATTGTATATTTAAAACATACTGTCTATGTCCACATTCATGCATGCATTTTATCTTTAAACTATGCCTTCCACACAAGCGTATCTACACACAAATAACTGCACAGACATAAAAGCTAATGAATTTTGCTCATAAAAATATACGAATACGGAAAAGCCTATAAAACACAGTTCTCTTTCCTCAACTGGTGAAAACTTCTCACCTTTAATTCACATTCACCTTACTGTTTTTTTAAGATAACAATCACACTAACCCTACTTTATTCTATAAACTTTGACATCACCATGTAATATCCTTAAAACGATGCATTAAACATTTCGTAATGCAATCTTTTGCATCAGCACCTTTCATCGGGTGTTCAGGGATAATCCTGTTATAACATCTATATACCAATTTCAAAGATGTTGCTTGCTTCTTTTTAAAATAGGTAGAAACACAAGCATGGTGCCACAGATTCCAAGATAACAATAATCACTACTACATGACGTTTTTGTAAGCACACAATCCTGAATACAAAAGTAATACAAAATAGCTGATAGGAGACATTTATTAGCATTCTCAAGTAATTTGAACTAGCAAGGAAGACAATAGCTGATATATTTCAATGTTTAAACAGCATGATGAAATAATTAAGAAAATTTTATCTCTTTAAGAATGATTTGTAGACAGTTTATGATTCAGAATAATAATTTGTAAATACAATTGTTGTTATGATAAATACACAATTGAAATATTCAGTTATCATAATTCTGTTTCAAGTGTCATATATACACTGTTCTCAGTGTCCAAAACATGTTTGTATTCTACATAATCAATTCACAAGTTTAAAGAGTTCTCATATGTATGTTGTTACCAAGCTATCGAAACTTCTTCTCTCATTAAGGTAATAAGTGAATGCAATATTTTTTCTCTATGAATAACACATATTTACATATAAAGCAGCACTGTGAAAAAAAAATCTCACTAGAAGTCAGATTGCTATGTTTTCCATTTTCTGCTCTAAAAATAAAAAGGCAAACATACCTTTCTAATTTCAGAATATGAGAACATGAAATCTGACGTATTCTTACAATAAGACATTAAATTAGGTTTCCCTGTATTTTTAATATTATTTTTTATGACTGGACTCCAAAAATATAACCCTGCATAAACACAGTTTTTGTTTGGAATTTCTTTTATGGAGAACATTTTCATAAAGTAAGAGAAAAAATCTCAGAGAAAGTGTACTTGAAGTTTTTATTTATGTGAGACGATAAAAGTGGGAAGTCATTCCTTGAGTTTGAAGACATATGTACTTCAAGAAGCTGACAGAAATCTAATAATCTTTGGAGACATGATCTCAAATGCACTGCTTGCGCATGCACACAGCAGTTTGGTAAATTGGACGGCCCTTCTGAGACCTGACCTGCAGGTTGCTGAGAGAAGCAGCACGTCTTGCATGAGCAGGACACCCCAAGCTGAGCACAGTGGGGCTGCCTCTAGCTCCCCAATCCCCCATCTGACTTCCAGCCCTGCCGGAGAGCGGGGTGCAGCCCCAGGGGCACAAGTCCTGCAGCCTCCTGTGCCCCCACCTCCACTGATGGGCAGCCTGACAAGCCTGCAGGGCTTTGGCTGCAGTTAACCCTCACTGACGCTATAACCTCCCGGCCCTGGGGGTGGCCCGAGGTTGGGTCACCCCATAAGTGGAGTGCCTTGACCTCGACTCGCTACCTTGGCTCTAAGGCACTAATCCTTGCTCCTTGCAGTTGTGTGAGCCCTAGCAGGGACCTGCTTGGTGTTCGGATTAGTGGCTTCCCAGATACCTGGGATCTACCAGACATGAGTAAATATGGATTTTTTTAAGGGGAAGGCATACTTCATGACCTACTGGAGTTCTTTGAAGGTGTCAACAAACACATGGTTAAGGGGGATGCATTTAATATAAACTACGTGGATTTCTTAAAGGCTTTTGATGAAGTCCCTTACCAAAGTCTCTCAAAAGAAGGAAGGTCTACGCATGGATAGATAAATGGATAAAGTTAGAAGACAGTGGGCAGGAATAAACAGACTTTTTTTTTAGAGTGGAACAAGGTTACCAGAAGCCTCCTGCTGTACATTTTGCTTATCCTGTGCTGTTTAAGATGCTCATGAATGATCTGGTGAGATGAGAATGTCTGCTAAACTTATCAGGGTAGTAAAAAAGGAGGACTAATTGTGAAGAACTATGGAAGGACTTCATGAGATCGACTGACTCATGAATATAATAAAATGGCAGATGAAATTCAGAAGAGAGTGATGCATATAGGAAAAGAAACCCTAATTTAATAAGTAAAATGAGCTCTGAGCTGACCATTCCCACGCCGGAGCAAGATCTTGGAGCTGTAATAAATAGATCTATGAAAATGCCAGCTCTGTGCTCAACTCTAATAAAAAGATTAAACGAAATGTAAGGTATTACAAAGAAGGGAAAAGAGAACAAAACATAACTTCATACTGCCACAGCATAGGTCCACATTTCAAACACATTTTTAATATTGTGTGTAATTTTGGTACCCTCATCTCAAAAATGATATATTGGAACAGGATAGGGTTCAGAAAACAGCTACAATAGTTAGCATATCAAAGTTGTGGAATGACTTACACACAAGTGACTCCAGAAAAGATTTGGGCTTTCCAATCTGAAAAGGAGGATGCAATGGAAGGTTAAATCATGAATGATACGGGGAACATAAGGAGTGATCATTGCTTCTTGCAGTACAAAAACTAGACAGCATCAAATGAAGTTGAAAGGAAGTGATTCTTAATAAAATGTGAATTTAAGCTGCAGAATTCCTTGCCAAGGGATGTTATAGATTCTTTTTTAACATGCATTTAATAATAAATTATTAAACTGCTACTGGGCAAGGAAGTCCCCAAAGTACAACTTGTCAGAAGCTAGGTGAGTACTCAGAGAATGCATCTTGTAAACTTTTTCTGTTCTCTTACTCATCTCTAATCTTCAGTTTTTGGCTACTGCCGGAGAGAGGATATGAGGCCAGATGGACCAACGGTGTGATTCAATACAGCTGCTCTTCTGTATAATCAACAGGAATAGAAAATGTATGAGGAGAGTAGGGTTGCTGCCTGGCTTGTTTTTGTACTTAGTAGCTTTATGAAGAGTCTTATGCTGTTTTTTTGGGGTTTTGATCTTTCTGTGCTTGTATGTGGTGGTGATAAGTCTCGTGTTTCCTCACTGAATCTACTGCACGTGCATGGAGAAACTGCTTGCATCTTGCATATTGTAGTGGATCTGCACAATCTGTGGCACCACTGGTATATCTCAGATGCACTAGATTCATTCAGCGTGGAGCCCCTCTGTACATATTCAGCAACTGTTTTGTAAGGAGGGAGCCAGTTTATCATAAATTGGCAAAGTGCTAACCACACATGAAGTCACAGGAGTGAGATACACAAGTAAACCTAAAATGCAGCACGCGTGATCCTATGTACAATACACAAAGTAATTCAGCTAATTTGGAGGCTGAGGCAGTGTATGCTACCCCTGTAGGCAGTTAGCTAACCACTGCACATCCACTCTTTGGACAGCCAGCTAGTTGACCAGAAGGTAATCTGCTTGGCAGACAGCCTGGCAAAATGTGGGAATTTCTTGACAATGCGTACATGCATTTGGCTGGCTCCCTTGGGGGAGGTTTGTTTTGCTTCTCTGGCCTGGGACAGACTCATCAGTGGACAAACTGCTCTGGGATGGTCAGGAACAGAAGGAGTTCTCTCTGCACCATTTGCTATCCATGTTCTGGAACTGAGGATGAGTGAAGGCTGCAGGATGTGCATTGAGTGAGGGGAAATGCAGGAATGAAGAGACTTCAAACATCAGGACTATTGCAGCAGCAAACAAGGAAAAGAGCCTATGGAGGGAACTGCTGCAATGAAACTTATGGAATATCTGCAGGGAGTTAGTTGTAATGAAAAAGGGCTAAGCTGAAATATTAGCCCATCTGTGTGAGTGGGTTATCCAAGAGACATCTGCATTGCCTGTGGATTTTTATAATCACACAAAGTAGGTGCTGAAATTAATACACCACTGGATTGATCTTTTTTCATAAGTGTCAGAGTGGCTGAGAGATTACTTTCTTTAAGGTACGAGCTATACTCCTTAACATGAGTCTCTTGGTTAAAGAACTCAGCACTGTCTTAAGTATCATCACTACCAAAACAGCAACCATTTAATTCAATAAAGATGGGAATGGGTTGAAAAACTAGTGTGAAAAGATTTATTACTTAATAAAGCTTGCATAGCACATTTAGTCTGGATGTAATTCATAAAAGCTTGAATGTTCACTGTCTATATCCTGCAGTCCATAAAATAAGGAATATCTAGTCCCCTTGCAGAGGTCAAAAAACAATAAGCACATTTTGGCTACTGATCAAACTGAAAATATGTAGAGATTGAAGCTGCCTCATCTGTGTTCTGGCAGCAAAGTGGCTGAGGCATGTTGCAACTGAATCAGAGTCATGAGCTTGAGTCCTGCCCTGCCTGTGCATTGAAAGCCACCTACAATCACTTTAGCTGCAGGTGGGTAAGCATCTGCAGGCTGAGAAACAAGGGTGGCACGTCAGGCTGTCAGCCGCATCGCTGACTGATGTGTCATTGCCTACAGCCATTTATATGCTGTACCCACACTAGTCCAATGGATCACCTATGTAGGAACTGACTTTTTGTCTAAACTGTCCAGAAAGAAAGGCTCTACAGGGATTCTTTTTAAGTCTGCCTGGCATGTGAACTTAAAATGCATAAAAATAGGCAGCTTCTGGGTGGCTTTGCAATGCATTACATTTTTTGTCGCCATGTCAACGTGTACATTTATTGCAAACTGATTTTAGAATGGACAGATGAGTCAGCATGTAAAAAACCAAACCAAAACAACCCTCCTGCCCCGCCATTTGCTATTCATGATTACACTACTAAAATGCAATGGAAAATGAAGAAAGACATGAAACTTCTTTGGAAGTTTAAACTGAGTTTTCTTATCTGGTGGTAAGAAACAACAGTATGAATACAGAGATATGCCAGGTGGCTTCAGTTATGTTTTACCAATTTACCGAAAAGTTGTTAGAGAACATGTAAGGTCTGAACTTGGAAGTCCACTGCATACTTGTGAAAGTCTGTATGCATTACTTAAGGGGTGTGAAGCAACCATGGTGATATAAGCAAAAAACACAAGATAAAAAACAAGACTTTTGACAAAAAATATTAAAAATATATAGGTTTTTAGAGAGAGCATTTTTGTAGTTCATGTTAAGAATGTATTTTCACTTCTGTTTGCAGCACCTTAGTACTTTTTTTGCAACTTTTGCTTTCATCTTCACAAGAGAATTTTTATTACAAGCATATCTATCCCTAACACTTGTGGAAACTCATATTAGTTACTCCTTGAAACATTTTTTGCTGTGAATGAATAATGATTTTTTTTTTAAATGGGTATAGATCAGAGTCTATTACTGTTATCTAACAACTGTACTAGACATTGCTTACTTAAAAAATAAGTGCATGTAAGAATCAGTGCGTATTTATCTCAGTGTGTCCATCTACAATACAAAACTGTATGGCTTAACCTTGTGAACAAACATATGCTACTGGTAGGATCAGCCAGATGAGCAACCAAATTCTTGATTTAGCCACAAAACTCTAGTTATTTTTCTTTCTATGTGGCTTATTTTGACCCTTCTAAGGATACTCTGGGTAAAGATGGCATGTTGTCAAAGTGGCCAGTAATAGTGCACAGAAAATACTTCTGTCCTTAGGTTTCCTACCTAGAAGCCATCCTAGTCCTTTTCTGTCTCATAACATCCCTGAAGACAAGGGTGTTTTCCCACCCAGAGAAAATCTCAGCAGAAAAAAAAGTTTGTTTTTATTGTAATTATCCATTGAAGTCTTTGGGTAAAAAGACCAAAAAATATCATATAACTCAGCCCATAACCCTAAATGGTTTTAATTTGGGAATGCCTATAGTGTTTCATATAAGTTGCTATTCAGGTGCATCATGTCATGACTTTGTTTCTCTATCAGATTTCCTGCACGCATCATAGTTTCCTCCTCTAGTTGTAAAGGAGGCAACTAATCCTTGGGACATTAGGCAATTGCGATTGATGTGAGACGCTGTCTGATGGAGACAGAAGCAGAGGGCGACGTGAGAAAATTACAACTCTGATGACAGCCAAACTTCAGTTTTCAAACTTTTGTTTCTTAAATGGAAAGCAAAGGCTTTCCAATAAAAACAGACTTTGTATAGATAAAAATGAACAGTAATGATAATTTTAATGGAAAATCTTTAACCAGCCTGGCTGTGTTTATATCTCTAAGTAAGTTTTCTGCTTTCTCCCTGTATGATATATATTTAAATATCAGAATGACAAAAGATTTGGATGCTAGTGAACACATAGGTTCATCCTGGAGCACACAGGCTTTTTTGGAATATACATCTGAGACACAGGCAGAGTACATTTTCTAAAGAATTAAAAACCCCTCTGATCAAAATGATGTACTAAAATCCTACCGAATTTATACACCACAATGATCAGGGGTGGCTGATTACAGCTAGCCTACTGAATTCAAATTAATCCCAGAACTCCACACGTTGGCTTCACCACAAGCATTGCAAATGAGACATTTGATGAGCGAGGGGAATTTTCAAAATCAGACTAAACTAAGAATCTTATTCCTGAGACAGAACAAATCTAGTCTTGCACAATTTACAGCATGGTAAAAGAAAGTTCTTAAGATACGATAGAAGGAAAAACTGGGATTGTACATCTGAATTCTTAGTCAATGAGATCATAAAGATTAGACTGTTACCAGGCCCAAGTCTCAGATTTACTGCATTTGGAAACACTGAAGTAAAGTGTAGACAAGATAAATACTGGAGATGACACTGGCAGCCAATAAAAGTACTTCAAAGTGCTCAATTATGATCCATTATTTATGATCCAGCAAAAAAAGTGTGGGTAGGAGGAAAAGGTCCCTTTCTCAAAGGCTTGAATCCAAGAGATGAGGAATGAAAGAACAGAAGGGAAAGGAATAGTTGATTTCCTGAGTGAGGACATAAATTGTGTTTTCCTCTCACTCCTAGCAGGCTATCCCAACGTTTGGAATATGTAACAACATTAATAAAATTGCTTGAAATTATCTGAGACCATTTGTATCCTAAATAATGCATAAGCAGTGCTGGTTACTGTTGGGATTATTTTGGACTAATTCAGTGTCAGAAACATTGCTCTAACCAGAATCAGCTGGATATTGGCCTCTCTGTACATTACGGTGAAACTGCCTTTCAAATAGAATGGCTTGGGTCCAGGATCCCTTCATTACGGTCAAAGCTGTTTATATAGCAGCTGTACAGCCTTACAACCGAAGGTATAACCTGTTACAATTAAAGATTAAATGTAAATTACTACCAATTTTGAAATATATGTATTTGGTAATATATCCTGGATTTCCAAATGCATTAAGCTCTCACAGCATCCAGATGGAGTTACAGCTGCCCAGCTTCTTTGCAGATCCGGTCACAGGCAACTAATTAGAATTTGGAACAATGACAGTAGATGCTGCATATTTAGAGGGACTACATAGAGTCGGCTTTCCTTAAAGCTACCTATAGAAAGAAATGCGTATGATCTTTAAATTAATCTTTCCAGAGCAGTTAACCCTATTACACTGAGATTCTAAGACTTTTGTTACAAAAGTCGACAATTTATTGTTCATTCTGTCAGGACAGCCATTTTTCCAAAACATGGTTTGAAATAGATCCTTCTTCAGTACATGAAATCTTCATGTTCTCCTACCATAATGAAGAAAATTATATAGATACAAAAATTTGGGGTTTATGCTTTGATCAAATGTCAACAACAACAAAATATCCATCCTGTAAATTAAGAGTTTCAAAAATATCCAACTACATTAAAACACAGAAAAAGGCAAGAGAATTTAAAGGGAATTTTAATACAGTTCTTCACTGTACATTGCAATCAGCAGAAATATTTTACTCAGTTACATTTGTTTGCCCACTGATCCAGAATAGATTGTCTCAATGTGCAAAGGCAAATGAAATAAAGCGACTCCATTGTTACACAGCAGAATTTGGCCTTAATGCAATCACAATCAGCTACTTCACATTTAAATAATTTTGAAAACAGATTCTGAGCAATGAACTGCAGCCAAAATACAGGGACATAGAGGAATTTTGATATGGAGTTCAGTGGAGAAAATTCACACTGCTCCTTTATTTGTCTCTACAAAATGCTGAAACTATTCCTAAATTTAACACTTTTAAAATATTAAGAATAACTTGGGAATCACCAACATCCATGCCTTTCATCTCTGTTTAGTGGTAGTTCCCAAAAAAAAAAGCAGTCTATTGTCTAAATACTGTAGGGCCGTGTACAAAATTGGAATGAGTTTTTCTCCCCTGTAGCTAAAGGTTTCAAACTCCTAAATCTCTTAGTAATTGCTGGATCAGCACCAATGTTGATCTATTTTCCTCCTCATTTTTCCCCCATTTTTGAATAGGAATACAACTTTCTAAATACTGTTCATTGATTTATTGTTCAAATATATTATTTATTCTACATTGCTATCACAACTTCTTCCCTGGGTCTTGCAAGACTCCAGGTAGGTGAATCTTCCTCTTTCCAAGGCATGGCTGTAACAAGCACAGGGAGTGTGAGAGTGGAGCAGGAGGAGATGGGTAGCTGCTCCTCTGCTGTGGGCAAACCACTGGTGGTAAGTTGGTGACAGGTGACAGTCAGCTGGGAAGTGACTGTCCTCCGGGAGGAATAGCACCTCAGCCAGCAAAGAATCTCTCTGCATTTCTGCCCAGGAGCCCCAGGAAAATCCCTCCAAACAGTTCTGTGGCATGATGCTCTATCCTCATATATCCTCTTGCAGGGTGGTGGTGCTCATTTTTGCTTAGAGCAGACTTAAGCTCCTTATGATATGTACCAAATGATAAATATGCATTAAAAAAAGACTCTGGCTCCACCAGAACCCATGTGAAAACAAAAACTGTCCAAAATATTCTTATTTTGATATCATTATTCTGACAAAACAGGCATGTCTCTTTGTTGTCAACATGGCAGCATATTTTTATTCATGCTATGCTGTAAAGGATTTTAAATTGCCTAGGATAGGGTGGTGGGGGTGGGGAGGGAAAGGGCAGTTTGCTCTTCATGCCACCATCCAGGTGGCCTCTTAGCAGCAAGTTGGCTCCAGCATGCATTCCCGTCTCAAATCGTTTTGTGTGTGCTGCTGTGCATGCTAAGCAAATCCTGCTGTCCTCTTCCAGCTCTATCAGCTAGCATCTTTCAATCAACAAATTGCACTTTGGCATGAACAGAAGGTTTAGGATGGACTTCTGCCACCCTCCCAGTCCCAGACTAAATAGCTATGAACATATGCAGAGATTGTGTTGTTCATTTTTAGGGCTTTATGATGGCACATTTAATTGTACTAAAAGTGCAATTGATGGAAAGTGAGCTACAGATTGAATAGGCAGTGCAGCAGATGTACAAGGTCATTCAACAAGGACTACTCATTACTTCAAATTACCACCCTTGAGGAGAAACTATAGTATATGCCAGGATGGAGCTCTTTTTCTGACACCTCATCTTTCAGTTTCATCCCAAAGGCCATCTTTGTTTTCTTACAGATAACATTTCCCAATTAGAACCTGCTACCTTAAGTTACAATGACTTGATTGCCATGTCTAATGTAATTCACATATGTGAAGTACGCTACTGCTGCTTCCACTCATTTTAAGAAAGGTGATTGCCAGAAATTGCATACAATGTGTTTGTAAGTTCACAGACCTATGTTTCTGCCCCATTTGACAGACTGATGGAAGACAGATGCCTTGTTTAGTTTTAAATCACATTAGCGTTCTATTTCCATCTATCTTTTACTTTCATAACTCCTTATTGAATTACAGTCTGACAAAATTTGTCAAAAAAGAGCATAACTTGCTGAACAGTTTATAGGGTTGGCAGCATTGGAATGTTTGCTGCTTCTTACTTGGCTGTCCCGGCATTCACAAAGACAAGTACTAGATGGACACGGTTAACTAGACCACAACTTCCTAAATCCTTCTGGGAATCAGCATTATTTTATTCAAGATAGTTCATGACCTTTTTTAATCAACTGCTGCCTGCCAAAGAGCCACCATCACAGTCTTCATGCTTTTCAAGTGAATTCCCAGTGAGCTAGAATGGAAGCATTGCCCTCCCCATATAGGAGAGACGTACATTTAGGTGAGATGGAGTCAACAAGGCATTCATTAAGGAATGCTCGTTCCAAGACTTCTTCCAATTTCATTTAGCAGAAAGTCAGACTTTCTGTCAAAGGAATATCTGCCCTAAGCAGAAGAAAGTGACAGCAATTAGCTCAGCCCTCTGCAGCGCTGCCTTGCACCCATGGCGCACTGCCTCAGTGACTTACAGGGAAGAAGGGATTACATGTCCTGTCCATCCCTTCAGAGGATGCTTTTCTGATCCCTTCATGCCCCCCTTCCAAATCCCAGGCCTCTTTCTGGGGAGGACTTTTAAAGAAAAGCCTCTATTCAACCTGCCCTTGTTGGCATTTCAGACAATTCTCTTCTGCACAGCAAGATTTTTCATTTAACAAATGTATGCTGTGATGGTGTACGTCACGACATCAGGAAACTTTTTACTGTTCATTTTTCAAGCCATAGCAGAGATGTCTTCAAGGAAGAATGTAGAAAAGTCTTTCACCTTTCTCTGAAGAAGAGTGAACATCATGCTGAACAGCAAATGTGAAAGGAAAAAAAAGACAAATGTAAAAGCCCAGGACTTAACTTAAGATAAGATTTATATTTAACTGCTTGCATTGGTCAAGAAAAATCTCAGAAAGTAGGTAAGTTAGGACCCTTCATCTTGTATTTTTGTGCTGGAATTTGGTGTAGAGATGTTGATAAAGGAATAGAATAAATACCATATTTACATGCAGGAAAATGATGGCTCCTGTTCACATCGCCTTCAATCTACAGTCTCAAAACTGCTAATCTAATAAATGTCAAGGAATGAAAAAGATAAATTTGAACTGGAGATCGGTAGCAATGTTGTTGTTTGCAAACACTTTATCTACAGAAAAATGTCAACCTTTTTGTCGGGAATAATTCAAGATAACCGATTCAAGTAGCTCCACTTTGAAATATTGTCTAATAGCTTCCAAAACATGCTCATTAGTTGTCCTGAAAAATATGAAAAAATATAGGTTTTTGTCTTCCAAATGCAAAAGAGAAAGTGTAAGAAAATGATTTACTGGGTACATTTAATAATGTAACTGATAACACTTATCCTGCATGGTTGCAGAACAACCAGTAATTACGAAGAGCAGAGTAAATTTTTCTTGCTCATTTTCTTGTCATCCTGTTTCTTCAAGATCTGGCATCAAATATATTTATTTATGAGTGGTCACCTATAAATCTCATGATAAGAACTGTTTCTTACAATCTAAAGTGCTGAGATAACATGTTCATTTAACAAACTATTTTTTACGATGTGCTGTGTACATCACTGTGCTGACCCACTTTTACTAGATTCAAGTACTATGGGGCCTTCAGGAGTATCAATCAGTCAGCAGATACACTCACTGGAGGCTTTATTGTTTTTTAAAATGGCACACAATGCATGGACTGCATGGCTGTCACAACTGATAAGAGCACGAGTCAGTGCTGGACATATCCAGCCTTATTTTGTTTTTCTTCCCTCATTCTTTGTCATTGTTTATCTCTGTTTTGCAACACTTAGTTTTTGTAGTGGACAAACACAGTTTCTAGTGTTAATATGTTTTTCTGCAAAATGTTAATTTCAGAGTGTCAAAGTATTTCCTTTTTTTTTCCCCCGTACACCCAACTCACATACCATTCCAAAGGCATCCATCCCCGTGTATCTCACAGCAGTACTATGTCTTTTGGTTGGTAAGATGCACTCTGCTCAAGAAATGGCTAAAAACAGTACTGGCGGTAGTAAAATACTGCAAGAAGAAACCATTTGAATGAGAAATATTTATAATCTATTAGCATTGATAGGGTTCCTTTAAAAGCATTTCGTAAGACACAAAAACTTCTGCTTTGTTTTGCAGAGGATGCTCCCCATGCACTTCACAAAAAGGCATTAAACGTTTCTCAGATTAAAAGACAGTAATGAAATTACCGCAAATATAAAACTAACAATAAAAATTATAGAAGTCAGTAGTGTCATTTAATTTCCTGATTAATAGATAGACACCCTGACTAGGTGCTACCAGTAAAGTAGCAGTTCTGACATAAATCACAGAACCACAGAATGGTTTGGGTTGGAAGAGGCCTTTCAAGATCATCTAGTTCCAGCCCCCCTGCCATGGGCAGGGACATCTTCCACTAGATTAGGTGGAATGCTACGGATGAAGACAAAACACTTTCTGAAACAGTCCATTGGAGTCAAACTATGCTGATGGTCACAGTCAGAACTCAAAGTACTGGCCCTTGCACTGGCCTTGTTTTCCCCATTAATATGAGTTCAGCCTCAGGTTCTGCTACCTGTAATCTTACAAAAGCACTACGGTCACTAAAACAATTTTTATAAAGGGAAAACTTTCCTACATTAGCAAGTGAGTAAATGATATATTATTTCTACTGGTTATTGATTAGCTTTCATAATCTTGAATTTCCACTTTGCTGTGCCAATTCCAACTTATGAAGACATTAATAGTGTATGAAAACATAAATCATATTCAAAGCCTCATTTTGAATGGACCTACTATCTAACCTCCCATCAAGTATACAGGAGTGGGGAAGGTTTTCTGGGTTTTTACAAAGAAACCTTTACTACTGCAATGGTACTACTACTATTAAATTGTTCTTCAATAAATGTTTTTTGGTTTGAAAGTGTATGCAGGTTATTCAGCTAGCTATAACTTTGTTTCCATATTAATCCACAAAGTACTTAGAAATGAGGATACTGCCATACTGAAATGGGACAGTGCCACAGACAACTAGGTATCTCAGTTTGTATATGGATAATCATTAAACAAACATCTATGCAGCTTGACAAAAACTGATGCAACTCTGAGTACAATGAAAGGGTTTTTTTACAAAGAGTAGAGAAACACATCAGTCTTTATACCTATGAAACCTCAAGGTAAGAAATTGAATAACCTCATCAAAGGGCTGAATGTTAGGTGTACCAGAGCCAGCAGTTCATAAAATCTTGCATTTCAAATTTAGATTAACTTCTTTTACAGAATATTAAATTCTTATTTGCTTAGGGGCATCTCTTTAATGTCGTGAGAATGTTAGTAAGAGTTAATAGAAGAAATTTTGAATCACCAACACTGAAGAAAATTGGATTGTAGCAAGTGTATTGAATAATAAGATGATGAGGACATAGGAACTGGACAAAGCTTTATGCAGCTACCACCATGCCCAGGTAATGCTAGATACATAATAGATAAAGAATAGAAAAGCCTTTCAAAAATGAATTAATCAACCTTCATCCCACCAAGATAATACCTTCCTTGAAATGTGTTTTATCACGGTTCTTTTGACAGCTTCTGCTTGCATAAATCACCACCTTAATTTCAGCTCCCCGCCTAGCATAAGTAAACCATACACACTTTACTGTTTCAAAAGACATTTCCCACACCCATATAGGTAATATGTTTATCATAGTACCTATATACCTTCCACCAAGACATTTAAACCACAGGATTTCTCTGTGTGAGACCTCTCTCTCCTCCCTCACTAACCCTGAAGGAAAAGTTTCCAAGTAATGTCAAGATAATGCTGATAAGGGAGTAACACCCTGGGAAGGACAGTGAGAGACAAGCATTTCAACAAATGCTGAAGGTAACAACCAGTAGCTAGTCTCAGCTTGAGGCAAGACGCTGTGTTGTGGGGTAGGACAAAGACGTGGTGTATACTACAGGGAAGTGCGATGTAAAGAGAGAGCAGACTAAACAAATGAATTCTGTCAGATACAGAAAGTCAGCAAAAAGAGATGAGAAAGTGAGTGGTATGGTCTGGAAATGAAAAGTGCTTTTCGGATCAGATCTGTACAGAGAGAAAACTTTCATGGGCCAGAGACCAGCCACAGTCTGCTGCGACCAGAGTAGTACCAAGGCACACGTGGTTTCCACAGGAATGACCAGCCCTGGGCTCTTAGGTTGTTTCAGGAACCAAGTAAGCAGCTCCCACATGGTTCAAGGGCAGCTACATCTCTTGCCTGGCAGTGGAGCCGGACTGCCACAAGGGCTGCTGGGTGATACACACCCACAGCAATGGGAGAAAGCGAGACGGCAACAGGCAAGCTCCCTGGGTTGTCCTGGGAGCCAGCTGTCTTATGATTCCAGTCCTGTGTCAAAATTAAATCCTAAGCATGGAGGCAGCCTCTGTAATTTCCTGGTGGCCAGCTCCTCTCTGCTTTCTGAGGTGTGGCACACGCCTTACGTCTCTTGATAGGTCACACAATTTGGTGTGTGGCTCTGAGGGTTTGCTGGGACACCAATGCAGTGAACAAACATCATAAGTTTGATTTTCAGCAGCCATTCAGCACTTTACATGTGTGTTGGAGGACCCATGAGAAGGACATTCAAGGCTGCACTGTGTTTTGGAAACTCTTTGGCTTTCAGTCAGATGTTATGCATGGAGAGCAAACAGGAATGAAGTTGAACCAGGCAGTTGCACCAGCTCCATATCATCAAGTTCAAGTTCACACTGCTGCTTACATTTTTCTATTGAGCACAGATGGCCAGTTTCCATGCGGGTTCCAACTCCTCTTGTGCCCCATGCATCTGTTGACTATAATTCTAATTATTAGGTGCTGAATAAATGTCAAGAAACTCTATCTGTTATTTCTGTAATATGTACTGCATTACTATGTTCCATGCTTGCTTTCTATTGCTTTCCCATCGCATAGTGTGATGTTGCATAAAGGCTTTTATCCCCAGAGAGCTTTTTTTCATGAAATGTGCTGAGATGCTGGAAATCTATTCAAAACACTGCTGCTATCTTTGACTTTGATACAATTAGCTACTCAGTAAAAAGGCACACTGGAATACGCTATGAAAGAAATAAAAAATACACTCAGTCAATTCCGAGTTGATTCAGTGCCGATGTGTTTAGCCGACTGTCTGAAAAAAGATAAGTAGCAAACCATTTCAAAGATTACTCTTCCCAAACAATAAAAAAACCTACCTGAAACTTGACATTTCCAAAATGATGAATCTTGGATTAAATCATGTGAAATGTCAAAATGAAGAGAAAAAGAAAAATCAATAGCTGTGCACATTCAAAGCAATGTGAGGTCAGTTGTACGGTACTGCCAGTGCCAGGCCACTCATGTCTTTTTAATAACAGTATTTTTAAAGTGCACAATACCTGAGAGACACTAGAGAATAATTTTCAAGACTGAATCCCCTCTTAACAATAAAATTATTAAACATTTTGTTTTTAGAGACTGGAGCAGAGGCATAATAAAATGGCACATTTCCAAAAAAGTTTTTACTGCATCCTTGAGATTAGTTCACCAACATTATCCTCAGCATTTCACGTTACATGAATTTTCCTTTGAATTTGATACATTTTTCTTGCCAGGTAACGGAAAGCTTTAATCAGAGGAGGAAAAAAAAAAGGCTTAGAAATCATCACTGCTTTTAAAATGTGTCCTGAGCCTGCTGCTAACTCTGTGACAAAACGCAGTATTTTCCTGTGAAAGCCCCAGATGTGGTATAAGTCTACTGGAGCGTACTACAGCAGCTCTCCCACCGCCTAACTTGGGCATGTTCCGAAGGAGCGCGTGCCTCTCACTCCCAGGCCATGTGGGCAGCTGAAGGTGGACACTCAATGTGGCTATCTTGAGGCCATAATGGAGTTGCCCAAATGTAGACAATACGAATATTCCCCATATTGTATTTCAGTGTGCATGGTTAAGAAGTAAACCTGGCATTTAATTTTCTTTCATGTACTAAAAGCTAGAATTTTTCTAACTTTATCTTTAAAGTTGAACATATTGATTATTTTTGACTAGTCTGGGTCTCAGCCACATTTACAGTGAGGTGACATGAGCTCACGTTCATGTTTAACATTTGGTACTCAGCATGTACATAGGCGGCTTTCACTCCATTGTAGTGTGGTTTTATAGGCCCAAGTACGACCAGTCTGACGATGTGATTACTAACACACTGGGAAAGATGGCTGAGAAGCTGGTATTGCCCTTGGACCAGCCAGAGGAACTTGCTGAATACTGACAGGTCCCCATAAGTAATGAAGGACAATCACCAAGTGGGAAAACCCCTTATTGTTTTAGAGAAGTATACCATAATGATTTTCCTGTTACCTGTAATCACTGTTTTTATTTAGGTTTAAAAGGCTTCTCAATTAAAATATAGCCTAGACATGGAATATTAGCAGAACTGTTTTCTATGCAGCACTATTTACATTTCAGGGAAAAACAAAAGTGTGGTGGATTACTCCTGGATAATTCTTTAAAAGGGGACTGAGAAGAGAGAAGCTTTTGCTTCTTTTTTTATCTGATCAGTGGGACAGAATGTTTATTTGAAAAGAAAGAAAAAAAAGACATTTCAGAGCAAAGAGGCTGTTTGAGCTGATATTAGAGACTAGACTTATAATGTTGTAAACTACATATAAACTCCTAAAACTAACTTCTTACTCTAAAGATAAATGGCATTAATTCACAATACCATCCCTAAACCTCTCTAGTCCTTCTAGGACCATATAAAATGGTATACTTTTACAGCCTGAGCTGCTTTACAGCTTTAAGATGGAGACAAAAATGGAGACTAAAACATATTAGAAAATACAGTTAGTGCTAGTAAAAGAAAGCTGTCTGTGAAGCTTTTCTTTTAAGTTTTCCTACGATAGTTATTATCCATATCTTCTATTGCTGTTTAAAGAGAAAGTGGGGGAAAAGCCTCACTTCGAAGGATATGAGTACATTATATAAAAAATGGCTTTTCATTTTAAGACTTTTTACAGCTAGGAAAAAAAATCAGCTAGCTTTTGAAATGAGATTTTTCACTCAACCACCCACTGTAGAGCTAACATAATTGTGGTGTCGAACCACACCAGCCTGTGTCAGGTCTCTCTCTAATTGAGCAGACAAGGGCATTTCAGAGCATGACTGACGGGTTGTGTTTCCCCAAATCTGGTAGGAATCTTATTCAACCGAATGTGGTCAATAAAGGTAAAATAGGATAATATTTATTGTCTTTGATGAGCTGATAGTTAAACAGCTTCTTCAAAAATCTCAGCTTTTGCCAAGGCAATACCTTCAGAAGAAGAGGGAAAAAAGCCCTAGTTTCTCGTTTTGTCATTAGTAAGTATACAGAAAAGCACATATGAACTGCTTTATTCAAAACGGCTTAAATTTAGGAATGCGACTGTCATACATCATACGATATATGACATCCATATGATAAAAATCCATTAAGACAGTGCAATGCAGAAGATAATACGTAATTTAGCTCTGCACTCACACAAACACTGGTGCTTAGAAATCACAAAGTGACTGAGGAGAGTGAATGTTGCTTTCTGAGAGCTCAGGAGAATGCCTTAAATATCATTCTATGCTTGCATGGGTTTTTTTTGGGTTTTTTGTGGTTTTTTTTTTTTTCTCAAAGACAGGAAAATCCTCTTCATCTACCCAGTTCTGGCAAGAATGCTATGGAGAACACAGTGTATGTTCTCCAAGCTAGTGTTAAAGGAAATCAGCATTGTCCATAACATTCCTGGTCCATGTAACAGAGCTCCCTTTTTGAAAAAATAACCAATGTATCGCACAACAGAAATGTGTAAAACCATTCAGGTAAATTTCTACCGGTGTTTATTTTTCTGATAGTTATAGGGAAAAATACCCCAAACCATTAAAAATGAGACAGCATCCCTTGGTTAGTAACTATTTACTTTCTTACCAAATAAGAACTAGTTAGTTAATTATACCTGGGGACAAACCATGAGAGAGTGATGTGTCAAAAATCAAAATGTCAAAACAACTGCATGATCCTATGGGTAAACTCAAAAGCAATCCTAGAGAACTGATGTTTTCAACAAATTCAGCTGTAAATTACCCTCCTATATTGTCTCTCTTTCTACATAAAAGACACAGAAACACATAGAGGTCTTGTAATTACTGCAGGAAGCATTTTTCAGGTATGGAGCTCACTGTAACTTATAAGATTGTTCACAGGTTTACATTTGACCTATTCAGAAATCTTAACTTCCCCATTTAAACTCATTTACATGAAAGACTGAAAGCAAAAAAAAATTAGAATTTCTGTTGCAGTGGACTATTAATTCCTTTTTTGCTTATAGACTAATGTCTTTTGGGATCCTCCTATTCCTGTAGTATAAGCATGTACCAGATGTTTGTGAAAAAAATCCTGTTAATCAGTCTAATTAAACCAATACATTTTATTGCATACTTTTGCATTTCATCAGTGTTCTGTAAAATCAAATTGCAAATGCTAATTATATGAGCCAAAACTCAAATGCAAGCAAAAAAGCTCATACAAACCTTTTTTTTTTTGTTTTATTATAAAAATGTATCTTGCAGAGGCTTGATACTTCTACCTAAATTTAGACTACTTGTATAACCCTGTTTATTGTTAGCTTAGGATCGTAGAAAAAAAGACCACCATGTCCTGCCATATATATGCTTGTCAGCATCTCCTCAGAGGCTTCTGAGCTGCTGGTCAATCCCAGTCAAGCTGGACATGGAAAGAGGGAATAATTTGGGATGGAAGAGACTTCAGAGGGCACCTTGTCTGACTCTTTGCTCAAAACAGGGCCCAATTAGATCAGTTTTTCAGGGCTTTGTCCAGTCAAGTTTTGAATGTTTCCATAGAGTAGAAGTCTTCAAGGTATCAAGTTTCCACAAGTATTAAGTAGTTCAGCAGAGTAGAAAGCTTTTATTAACACCCTTCACTGAATAAAAGGCTGCTCTCAACCTTTATGAAACGCCAAACAATCCACACAGGAGTGCCTGAGACTCGAAACCACAGCACACGAGGCTTCACTGGACTTACTGCTTTCAGAATTAGGTGTTCTGCCTGCAGAACAAAACCTCACCAAAAAATGACAAAAATTTCTAAAATCTGCACGAAAGCCAATGATAATAATACATTACCATCACTTTGTGTATGCTAAATTATGTTAATCTAATAAATACATAGGTAAATGATTAATTGATTGTGGATGAAATTAAACTACAGATTTAACCTGGAAAATACATGTAATGAACCTAAGTTTTCCATCACTGTATATAAGGAAAAAGAGTTTCAAAATAGCTAAGTAGTTCAAATGATGAGGTTTAGTTCTTCCATATGATCTGGAGCTGGGCTCTCTGCCCATGATTCTTTTATTCTATTTCTCAATGGAAAGAAAAGTATTTAAACAATTTGGATTATCAGAGATCTTAGTCTCAGTAAGAAAATTAACAGATCTACAAAGTCCATTTCTCTTCAGATCTGCCATCCAACCATTTGTAGTTCAGTCTGAAAGTTTGTCAAGTGCTTGACAGTCCAATTGAATAAGTGAATTAAGCATTGCTAAACCTATCGTTCAACAAATCAGAAATCAACTCTCTAGAAAAAAAGACTGATTAAGAATCATGCAGTTTTGCAAAAAACAAACCCAGACCTTTCAGGCAGCACTGCTAGGATCTGATTAAATCTGTGGTCACTGATAAAGGTAAGTTTTTTGCACTGCCTTTCATCTCCAGATCTGCTGGCTATTTTAGCCTCTCTGCATAGTGTTCCTCATGTCAGCAACATTGCCCTTCTTCGATCTGAGAGTGAGGTGATGCAGACATGTAGGCACAGCCTGGAAAGCTCGAGTTTCTGGTTACATGTGATCCTGGATGTCACAGAGTTGCCTCAAACCTTTTCTCTATGGTGTGTACAATGCATTTCTCACCAGACACAGGTCACCCAGAAGAAAGATTTCATCCTCCTGTGGTGGAGACCTCTGGCTGATTAACTAGGTGTGATTAGAAACCTCTACTGATTAGAATACCTATCAGGAATACTTTGGAGAAAAGATAAATATAGCGTCCAAATTTAGGTTCAAGCATATCTTGCAAGTCTACTACTGTGAGTAAACTTACAGTTCAGTAAATATGATGTTGCCATTGTTTGTGACAGGCTAGACTTTGGGTTAAGCTAACAACACAGGCCTCTGGACTTACTTTGGCCTGCCTGAAGCTCTACTTCACCTTGGTTAGCTGTAACTAATGCAGCTAATCACAGCAACTATCTCAGGGCCAGGTGACTGGTTCTCATCTAATTTGTTTTAGCTTTTGCTTAGCTCTGTGTTGTGGTTTAACCCCAGCTGGCAACTAAGCCCCACCCAGCCGCTCGCTTACTCCCCTCCAGTAGGATGGGGAAGGGAATCGGAGGAGTAAAAGTGAGAAAACTTGAGGGTTGAGATAAAGACAGTTTAAGAGGTAAAGCAAAAACCACGCATGCAAGCAAAGCAAAGCAAGGAATTCATTCACTACTTCCCATTGGCAGGCAGGTGTTCAGCCATCTCCAGGAAAGCAGGGCTCCATCACATGTAACGGTGACTTGGGAAGACAAACACCATCACTCCAAATGTCCCCCCCTTCCTTCTTCTTCCCCAGCTGTATATGCAGAGCATGATGCCATATGGTCTGGGATGTCCCTGTGCTCAGTTGGGGTCAGCTGTCCCAGCTGTGCCCCCTCCCAGCTCCTTGTGCACCTGGCAGAGCACGGGAAGCTGAAAAGTCCTTGATTTAGTGTAAGCTCTACTTAGCAACAACTAAAACATCCCTGTATTATCAACACTGTTTTCAGCACAAATCCAAAACATAGCCCCATACTAGCTATTATAAAGAAAATTAACTCTATCCCAGCCAGAACCAGCACATT
The DNA here is from genome assembly GCF_035582795.1 of Mycteria americana. Classification (NCBI taxonomy): domain Eukaryota; kingdom Metazoa; phylum Chordata; class Aves; order Ciconiiformes; family Ciconiidae; genus Mycteria; species Mycteria americana. Next base: position 103,830,369 of record NC_134365.1, on the reverse strand, counting down.
CTGTATGATTATGTGGTGTAGTGCATTGTGTAATAGATATACATTCTGTTACTAATAGGCAGTAATGACAAGGAGTTATTGTATGTTGAATGAACTATCTATGGCCACAGAATTAACTGCAGCATAAAGGAACACAGGCACAGGATGATAGCAGACACCTTCAAAGTAGAGTCACGGGATGCTACCAGAAACCCTAGGGCTATAAGCAACGGAGTAATCATCAATTACCATCTTCAAAGGAAGGCAATTTTTGCAGCTGGGTAAAACCAGTTTTAGAGGCTTTAGGGAAAAAAAGAAAAAGTATCTAACACACCTAAATTGGCCACTTTACTGGGTCCAATTTCACGTAATGTCTTCATTAACAGTTTAGACAATGGGATGGAATAAACTCTTAGCAAATTTGTGTTCAATACCAAATCTGCAGGAGTGATTGATACACGGAAGGGGAAGGGCTGCTACACCCTGGGATGGCTCGGGGGAGGTGTTATTGCTGTCTACAAGTACTAAGTGGTATGGTTTAGAGAAGATGAAGCCAGACTCTTCTCAGAGGTGCATAGTGAAAGGATGAGAAGTCATGGTTGCAGCACATTACATTTTGGTTAGATATAAAGAAATATTTTTTCACCATTTGGGTAGTCAAATATTGGAATAGGTTGATCAGAGAGACTGTGGTATCTTTATCCTTGGAGATATTCAAAACTCAAATGGAGAAGAACCTGAGCAACCTGATCTCATTAGACCTGTTTCGATTGGGGCTTGGATCAGATGATCCATAGATGACTCTTCCAACCTAAATTGTTCTTTGATTGTATTACTTTAAGAATTACAATAAAACTGCATAAGTTGGTAATGTTGTATCTGCCTTGTTATCACTGGTATCCATATATTAAATTATGTTTAGAAGGTAAGATTGCAGAGTAAAGCACTCAAAATTTAGAATTGGCTGGCCATCAACCAAATTAAATGCTATGCATTTAAACCATGATACAATTCTTAATTACATGCATGAATCCATTATTCCACCACTTCAGTTACTGAATAGGATGAATCATATTCACTGAACAGGAAGTCATTCAATATTTCTTATCTTAAGCCAGCATGGTCCCAGATCATATTTGCTGTGGCTCTAAAAAGCAATGTTCCTGTTCTAGGATTTTGTGAATGTAGTACCAAAATATAGCGTCAAAATTCTCTTTGTGGAGTGAATTGGTATTACTTTTGACATTTTACAGAAAAGAAAAAATAAGGATTTAAAACTGATGTTTCTTGAAACGTGTGCATGCTGCCTTTGACACAGTGAAATCTACATTGTGATAGGGTATACTGTAAGTTTCCATTACACAATATAGCAGAAAAAAATCATAACTCACCAGTTTTATGGCATGCTGGGAAGTCAACCAGTAGTGCATATCACACATTCTTCCTAGGTTCTGAAAATACCAGTTCAACACCAGAGCCTTAATTCATGCCTGATATATCTTAATCAAACTGGTGGAATGACCTAGGAACATCTGATATTGGGAATTACAGCAGAATATCCTGCTTTCACATACTGGCTTGTTTGCCTTAGTAACCCACTTCTTTTGTTAAGACAGAAACAGATAAAGTATTCAGAAGCACAGGTCTAATAAGAGAAGCACAAACAGAAATTCAGCAACGGCACATACATTCTCCAGTGATTTAGCTACTATGAGTGAAGGGATGGAGCTTTTAGGCTACAAAGCATGAAATGCTGACATACCACATGCTGAGATGAAAGAAGAAGAGCAGGGAGAGAAAGTCCAGGCAGAGAGAAAATTAGCAGAAGACAACAAGTGGAGAGAGCAGACAGAAGTAGATCTAGCTGAGGGGGAGGATGTGGAGTAGGTGCACTGGCTGATTTGAAAGAAAGAGGCTCAAAGGCATCTAAAGACAGTAGTTTTTTATCAGTTGAAAACTACATGATGAAAATGATAAAAAACACTATTTTGATGACATGTCAAAATAAGACCTAGATTAAGAAAGCATTTAAACATTTCTTTTGCTTCAAGTATTAAACAAAGATTAAGACCGTATAATTCAAGATAGCCAACCATATTCTTCAGATAGTACAAGACCTAAAGATAAAAGAAAATGGTTTGCAAGCCAAGGAGGATATGGCCCTATACGAATCTCATCTTTGCATGGCATTTGGTGTGCATTTAATTAAGAGCACATTTTGAATGAGAAGACTGCTTCAAGAAAATAGTCTACAGAAATCAGAGATATCCCAAGTCATACATTATGGAACTAAAAATTGGGAATTTGTGTTTCTTTTTATCATTTAAAATTTGCTTCAGTTAGTGAAATTCACACACTAACAGCTCAATGAAAAACTTATACAAAATGTTAGCAAATGCCACTGCATTGCCTGTAGAGAATAAGGGGCTTATTGACATGCCAGCTTCCAGCATAAAATGTCATGATTGCAGTATTGACTAACAGCATATCAAAATAAACATCTGAAAGTCGAGGTAATGCATGGAGTTGCTGAAGACAATCTTTCTGAACCACCAGCTCTGCACTTAAAAAAAAAACACCCCCCCCCCCCTATCTACCTCCTGAAGCATTTTAAGATATAAACTAGAAATTCCATTTAAGTGGTTGAGGGATAACATAAAAATTCTATCTGTTCCGAATTCTGTCTTAGGCAATTTAGCTCTTGCCATTTTTCTCCTTATTTTTGCTCTGTATCTTCAGTAAGTATCCTATGGGCATGGTAGCAAAGAGTATTTCGACTTCTACTTAATCAGAATTACTTGAGAAATTGTCTTGGGAATGGCATTAACAGTGAAGCAATATACAAAACAATAAATTGCCTCTGCTACTGATTACTAAAACAGCACTGAAATGTTTATAAAAGTAAAGGCCATTCATCATCAGCAAAATCCAACCAATTTACCTTATTTGTATTGTACGTGACATAGGAAAAAAATCAACAAGCCACATTATAATGAATGTCATATGTCTTCTCACATGAGGGTTTGAAAGTACACCAATGCTGTCGCCTTGTCAGGCTTCCCACTGACATTAGTATTGGAGTTTGCCATGAATTAATTTGTACAGCAGAATAAAAATCCTAAGCAGAAATAGTGGGTTTGGCCAGAGTCTCCCACAGTAATATCTGGACTCATCTTGAGCAGATGATGGATGGCTGAAATTCCTTCCTGCAGTTAATCTGGTCTCTTCATCCTTTTTATTATTGAAGTAAAAGGAAATGTGGATGGTATTGCAGTATTATTTATCAGGTTTTATTTCTTTAAGGCAATACCAGAGAATCAGTTCAATCTATGTTACATAAATATATGCAGCTATTTTCTATTCTGTTTCTAGGTTAATGCATAGTAGGGGTTTTTTTATTACTGAAGTCCTGAAATGCATCTATATAATAGCAACTAGTTAGATTCATCAGTTCTTAACTTTTTAAATACTTCAGCGTACTTCTTACCATGTAATTTACTAGACTCTTAGAAAGAAACAGGACTTTTAAAATGTTAACTGCTACACTAAAAGGTTTCAGTTAAGCTCTAAAGTACAGCCTGAGTTGTTAAAGAGGGGAAAGGGAGCATAATGCAGGGTCAGATTTTAAACAGGTTTCTTGGGGTTTGTGGTGTTGCTGTAAGTCTGAAATCTCACTTGCCTTATGTCTCTGTGCCTTAGCTTTTCTATCTCTCTCTAAGCCTGAGACAAGGGCAGTTTGCAATACAAAAATTCAGAAGTGAATGAAGACTAATCAGTGGGCAACATGGGGATGTATCAACCATATGGCATTTGCTGTATGTGCATTCTCTCAGGGGCTGGGCAGAAAAAAAAGAGTACAAAATCCCCTTTTTTTGAAACTGGATCCACAGTTTTGGAAATTGTCCCTGCCTGTTTTCAAACTAAATAATTGAAGTCTGTCTTGAAGTGTGGTGTACGGACTTTTTTTTTTCTTAAGAGCTCATGTTGTCCTCTAAATATATAGCTTTTCATAAGTGCTGGGCACTCACAGTTACCTGGATATTTACACAGGTTAAATATGGGCAGATTTTCATGCAGTCTGCAAAAACAGGAGCTCACACCAGACCCAGTTCTGTCTCCTGCCTATAAAAAAATATTATTTGAGGTCAAGTATCATAAAATTGCTCAGCTGCTTGTGACAGACTTAAGCTGCAGCCCAGTAGTCTTCATCTTTTTCGAAGTAGACAATTTCCAGCTTCACATAGACTGATCCATAACCCACAGCACCTTTTGAAATAGCATGAATAACTTCACACAAAATAATAACTTTAAATGGTTTCAGACATGCTCTGGTATTGGTGCCATATAAATCTTTCTTTGTGGACTGGCCTGGCCTTTGCTTCTTGTGCCGCTCTGTATTCCTACTGAAGTTAACCGGTAGATACACTTCTCCGTTTATTTGGTGAAGCTCTGTGAAAGTGTTCTAATTTCCTAGGATCCCTAGCTTTCTTTTATGGCAGATATCTTTTATGGCAGATGTATGCACACTGAGTTGGGTCAAACAGTCAAGTGTGAATTAAATTACTTCTCTTTTTTGCTGACATAAGTATCTAACCCAGTTTTAATCTGAATAGAGATATCAGCAGTTATTCAGCTACTATGCTGAAGAAACATGAAACGCTAATTAATATTTTTTTTTTATGAGAGATGTATCACTGTTTCATTGCCCAAAAGAAGATTCTCCATCAAAGTTACTATCTCTTACTGTGAAAGGACAAGGCTTTTTTAGTTGGAATGTAATCTTAATTTAACTTGGATACTTCCTTGTAAAGGATTACAGGAAACAAACCTGACTACATATGAAGTACTAATGAGATAGGAAAGGTAGAATCTCAAACCAGACTAAATCGTATTAAAATTTGTGCTCCTTTACACCCTTGAAGCAGACAGATATCATAAACTGATATTGCAAGGAGGCAAATTAAAAAAAAACACACTATTTTTTTTACTATTGTAAATATGTTGTTGTATCTACATGGTACAGTTTTGCCTGTTCAAAAAACCTGAGAAAACAGAAGATGCATTCCGGAGGAGCTTCCAAGCACTTACAAACTGTGGACCTAACATTTTTTCACTTGGCTCCTGGGAAAGAGCCTCTGTTGAACAATTTCCTGACTTTGCCTGGGTCTGATGACAAGACTGACTTTGAAAGCTCAAAGGGAAACTGCAAACCAGCTCCTGCTACAGAGGGTGAAAATTAACCAGCAATAGTGAGAAAAGCAAATTCTGGCTACACAGCAATCTGCTGTCTTATAAAAACTAATAAATAAACCTCACACCTGCCACATATTAGGAATTATTCCTGCAAGCTCAAGATTTTGTCAGCAGGGAACTTAGGTGCCCAGAGAAACCCTCTGCATCCTTAGATGACTTGACTGCATGCCTGTATCTCCAAGGATGGAGACCTCACCTCTCTGGGCAACCTGTGCCAGTGCTCGGTCACCCTCATAGTAAAAAAAATGTCTCCTGATGTTCAGACGGCACCTCCTGTGGTTCAGTTTGTGCCCGTCGCCTCTGCGCCTGTCACTGGGCACCACTGAAAAGAGCCTGGCTCAGTTTTCTTTGCATCCTCCTTTCAGGTGCTTTAAATCTGCATTTATTTTTCATGCTACAGAACAGCCTATCTTAACTTAGCAAACGCAGATAATAATTTAAGCATCATTATACTGCATCCTGAGGAGAACAGACTACTAAATGAGAGCCAGAATGAGTTCCGATGACTCATTTGGCCCCCACTCATTTCCCAAATGTGTGTTTTTAAGGCCTCACATTTTAACTCAAAGAGAAATAAGTCCAAACACCAGTACTATTAAACTTGAAAGAATTTTGCTTGCAAGAAATCTGTTTAATTAATATGAATAGAAAAGAAGCAGGGACATGGATTTTGAACTAAATTACTAATAAATGAGAAGTACAGGGTAACTGGAAAGTAAACACCGGGTGAGCAAAATTCTATCTCCATTACACGTTGCAGCCCAATTAACTCCATCAGTATCGCCCATGTATAACAGAACAAAACTGACTGGCATGCATTTTTGCAGCAAGATATCACTTTCTTTCCTCCCACCCAGAAACTTGTGCTAGAAGGGAAAAGGCAGAATTAATTGAATAACTGAATAGGATGCCTATGATCTATTCATTGAATATCTACAAACTGTTCACAAGTGGGTTTCATTTATATTTTATTCTGAGTAACTCAGCGATGCTGATCACAAAAAATATTTATCCCCTTGAATTGTTACAGAAATTGAATCTCAAGCAGTGTTGGATCACTAAATGAATATACATATTGATACTGCACTTTACTGGGTGAATATAACTTAGTATGTCCTTTGCATAACTGGTGGTGAAAGTGAAACATTTTTCTTCACTTGGAACAGTGATAAGAAGCTGTCTATAGAGGTCACCTCACAAGAATGATTATTATTGTTCTTTTTTAAAATTATTTTTAATTTATAGTCAGGGTTGGATCCAACCTCGAAGGCAGATGTTTATTTTGAATATTTACGTCACTTGCATCTTGTGAGGGAGGAGAGGAAGGGAGTTGCTTTTTGCCCTGTTACTTTCTTTCCTTCCTGTGAACTGCTCATTTGTTGCTTTACCCGAGAAGGATTTGTCAACCTGAAGAGTTTCTTGTAATGCCAACTCTCTCCACTCTCTGAAGTACGCCATTATCCGTGGCAGTGCTTCACAGGGAAAGAGCTTGCTTACTGCACTTTAACTGGCAGGTTTTTGCACATACTCTGCACTGCTCATTGCTTTGCCTGCTCAGAAGGCAGCATGCATTCCCTTAACTCTGATCATGCCCTGACACTTCACCAGATTTGTGAACAACAATGAGTTGTTGCCCAGCACTCATTATTTAGTTGGCCAGGTGATACATCAAAAGGATTTCAGCACAGGAGAGACACCAGCTGGGGTCTTGGCAAACAAACGTAGATTTTCCCAGCCTTAGCTCCTCTGCAAAGATTATAAGCACTCAGACCTGAAATGTAGGATAATTTGAGCCTAAATGGCAGGAGAGAACATGCTGCTTTCAATACTTATAAAGGTACAGGTTATTACTGTTATTTTCCTATTACACAAGCAGAGCCTCTTCACTTACTTGGTAAAGTGAACCGTGGAAATTTTTAACACATAGACACAGGGCTATAGTAAGCATTGACACAAGTAACATTTGGTTTGAATCACAGACTTCCTTGAGATGAGTCTAAATGAATATGTGTATGAAATTTAATGGAAATATATTTTTTAATATTTAAAGAGTTGTGATTTCTGGACTAATGATTAGATCCTATTGTTAGCATCCCGTTGTGTGAGGCGTGAGGCACTTAATTCATATAATGAAAAGATTACCTTACTCTAGGAAGAATTTAGAGTAGAAATGCGTTCATATAAAGGCAACTAAATTACAATTATAAATATGGATAATTTTATGCATTTTTCCTCAGCAGTTTTGTAAAATTTACAGGTTTCAGACACATCTTCATCATACAGGAAAATAAAACTTGAGAAGTTTTCCCAGCAGTGGCTACAATGACACAGCTAAGCCTACTGGCTAGTGCAAAGTGCACATGAAACCTCTCACCAACGAAATGCCTCCCTCTTCTTTCTCATCACTCTCATCCTACAGTAAGTCCCTTACCATCTCCCCTTATCTTCCTCTCTGTTTTCCAGCATTTAATACCTTCACATCATTTTCATTTTTTTCCCAACAACCCTCAATCTGTCATGCTCCATTCATGACACACATGCATTCATTCCTGCATAATTATAACATTACAATCATTTAAGAGGTAGAGAAGAAAACCTACTAGCTAAAGATTGCTCTGAGAGGAACAATGTCAGCATACAATATATATTGGGTTTCTTCTGGGCTGCTGCCAGCAGGTCTGCCAGCGCATGGTCTGGGAAGTGCAGCAGTGTCCTGTGTGCTCACATACTCGCCTGGGCAATGGAGTGTGTCCTGCGACGTACTGAACAGCGAGACAAGGGCTTCGGAGGTCTAATTCTACATCCTGTGCTGATTGTTAATATATCTGTGGATCTCAAAGTCTTTTAAAATCCATGTTTCCTATCTTTTTGAAGGGATGCAACAATCATCAGCTACAGAGAGCGAGAGGAAAAGGGGAACAAGATGAGATCTATCCAAGTGACCCAAGACTACAGCCTTCCTGATTTGCACTACAATGAAATGTCAATCTGGTACTGATTCCATATTGCCCTTCAGGTGCTGAGGCAGAGGTTCAGACTCTGAAGAACCATGTAGTCTTGGAGTCAAGACAGAGCAGGTCATCACATGTGCCTACAGTAGGATCCTCTATTTCTAGCCACTAGACTATACCTTGTAATGCGATTATACCGCTGTTGTATTTTCAGTGCTTTAGTGCAAGATGCATTTTATATGATGTCCATAAAGACATTTAACAAAGAAGTGTCTCTAGAATTCAGGCTTCACTCTTGGTGGTGAACGTTAGCATGTCCTATTTCGTCAGTAGGGTTTTTATTCACTGAATGAATTCAGAGTGTTTCACTTCGCTTCTTACCTCCTCTCAGCTCTTTGGACATACAGCTGAAATGCTAACATATTCATAAGGCTAGACTAACATCTGCTTTCCTCAGAGGAAATGTGCCATTGATCAGGAATGGCAGGACAGTGGGTGAGGGAAGCCTGTCCTCACTTCACTAAAGCCTTCAGAATATTTTTTTCACAGATAGAGTTAATTTCCACGCAAATTAAGCAGAACATGCAAAATTATTCTTATTAAATCTAAATAAGGCACCAGATACATATAAACAGCTCTACAGTTCTGAGAAGGCCTTTATCTTTCTTATCAAAGTCTAACTGGTCCAGTACATTGGAAGCCTTCAGTAAAATATCCTGCTAATGGAGTTCTTCACCTTCCCTCTAAAAAGCATCCTGGCAATGGTTTGGGGGTTTCTTTGCTATTCAACCCTGTCTTCATTTTTATGTCTCTTCTAGATGCCTTTTCTATGCCAGACTTCCCCGAGGTTCTCACTACTAGAAAGGCAGTTTCTCAGTAACTATATTTTCATTAGCCACTTTCGAGCCTCACTCTAGGTTTTGAATAATTGTTCATAGCAGACCTCTCTGTTGCGAAGACACACACATTACATTTTGCTCTGTTCACACTGAGGAAGTTACTCTTCCTAACAGCTATGGTAGAAATTTGACAGCTTAGAGCCTATCCAGCTTAGAGGACAGGACTCGCTTAGAAAGCTTTCTACTTATAACTGAATTTTTAAAGCCATGAAATACACCTTTCTCATAAGCCAACATAAAATTGTTCAGTTTCTAGCCAATGTTCACAGATGTAAAGGCTCAGACATAATTTCTTCAAAAAGCCCTGAATTTATCCAGACTTTATATGGCCTATGTATTGCTTAATGGATGACTATTGTAGAACATTTTATAATGAACAGTGAGATAGAACTTGGTTCTTTTCAGAATCTGAAATAAAAAGTTTCTGATCTGACAGGAACATGATTTTTCAGAACTAGGCTTTCCACCGCTGATCTTGATGACAGTTCATCAGAAGGAACAATACAGCATTACTGTTTTAAAAATCATTTAGTTTAATTTTGAATCCAGTAGGAATTATGAGATGTTTTCACAAAAATAACTCAGTAGTGATCTTTTAATCTTTTGTTCTCCTTTCAGTACTTATGACTATGTTAAAATGAATAATCACTTGCAAGACACGTGCCGCTTTAATAGTGGATTAAAATTTGGGAATAAAATAGCATAAAAATTGCAAAGAACATGAAAATGTATGCATTGACTCTTCAGCAATTTTTAAAATCGCTTGGTGTGAATGAATTCATTATCCTCCCCAAGTCAAGCATCAGACAGCATGCGCAGTGGAAGGAAAAGACAAGCTTCACGTCACTGGCACGGTCTGGGTCAGGATGTTTGGCCCCCAGTGCAGCTAAGAGCAATCACAGGAGCTGTTCAGGCATGGCACAGCCTCAAACACCCTGTGTCTGCTTAGTATTTCTGGCTGGCCAAGGAACAGCGTGATCACAGGGCTTCCAGGAGGAAGAGCCTTAATGAAAAGGAGATTCCCAAAGGAGTTGTTCTGTTTACACCACGCTACAACATATGGGAGAAAAGGAATGACAGAACAGGAATTTGAGGGGTAGATGCCACCTGTGTTGGTCATTTAAGATTTACACCTTACAACTAAGTAATTAGAGATATTGCTTTTGAGGGCATTAATAAGAGTTTGTTAGAAACATACCTTCTGCTTTGGTTATACAAGCAGAGAATGCTCTGAACTACACCACTATGATCCACTGAGTATCAATCCTGCCCCACACCATCACTCTTAAAAACCATCTATTTACTTTGCACTTCTCAGCATTAGTTTGTTGAAGGAAAGCTGTACGCATGGACTTCGCAGTGTGTATCTAAGTGTGTATCTTACACAGTGTGTAAGACTTTGCAGAGCCTGTATCAGGTATCTGTAACATTTTTTTAAAGAATGGCATATTAGCGAGGCTGTTCCTCAAGGAGATATTGAGTCTTATTCATTATTGCAATGTATCTTCTGTAAGTACCTACATTCATGCGGTATGAGAGCTAAACGACATCAGCTCAAAATAACAGTATTTTCCTTTCTCTTTGTAAAACTGTACACATCCACACAAGATGAAAAGCAGTAAAGGATCTGGCCCTAATTTCCATACGCTTTATTGCTACTTTTCCTTCTGGCTGAAACCAAATGTAGCCGTAAGTACAGAACCTGAATCATTCTCTATCAATTGAGAACATCCTCCAGTAACATTAGAGATAGATTAAACTACCCAAAATGACTTTTTCAGCAGTATGACTCCATCTTATACCCAGAAATAAGTGGTAGCAGTAAAGCAGTTTCAAGAATACACATTCCTGTCTTAAAACTGTGTTATTCCTTTAGCATTAAGTAACCTGCAGTTAAAAACTTCTTAATTGTGTCTACCACTTAGAGGGCTGACATGTCATGAAAACTCTTTTGCTGTCTCAGCTAAGATTAAACAATCAATTCTGGTAATTGTGGTATACTGCATTAATCACAGATGTGGGTTTTTTTCTGACAATCTTTTTGATGAGATGCTGAATTAGGATTCTCACCTTCAGCTCTTCTCTTCTCTCTTCTCTTCTCTTCTCTTCTCTTCTCTTCTCTTCTCTTCTCTTCTCTTCTCTTCTCTTCTCTTCTCTTCTCTTCTCTTCTCTTCTCTTCTCTTCTCTTCTCTTCTCTTCTCTTCTCTTCTCTTCTCTTCTCTTCTCTTCTCTTCTCTTCTCTTTTTACCTTCATGCCTGCAGCAATTCCCCTCCAGCTTTCATCTTGTAAGATCAGGCCAGTAAGAATCTGAGTAAGATACCTCTATAACAAATTCAGATCCTGAAGAAATGTGTTTCTGATTGCTCAGTAGTTACTACTCTTCAATCAGTACTGAGTCAATGCTAAAGTTACCATGTGCCATCTCTTTCAACTGAGGTACGTATCCAAGCTTCTGACCACTGATCAGATTAATATTTTCCATGAGTACCATTCAAAATGCATTTAATTTGAGAACGTACGCTCTTCCCACTTCTGCTGTTTTCTCTCTCCTTCTTTTTCTAAAAACAATGGTGTGATAGTTCCTTCCTGGACCTTGCGGCATTAACTTTGACTTTCTTTTGGGATCTTTTTCATGAGATCCCCATGTTAAGTATAACAGTATCACTTCTCAGTATTGAGAGCAAACCTGCGTTTTCTGATTGTCTCATTTGTGTATGGACAATACACAGTGGTGCAGATTGAATGAGCACAGAGAAGGGATCATCTCCTTTTCTATCCAAGCATATTCTTAAAATCTCTTTTCCTCTGGCAATCTGCCCAGCGTACTTCTCCATCTTACTACTTTTCTTAGCTTCTGATATTGTAATTCTACTTTGTAACTGTGTATGTGACATTGATACACTCTGAGGAGCTAGGTTATGAAAAATTAAGCTCTGAATTGCAGAAATATGCATATGGAAAATGACGCCTTCTCTCTCCTGAAAGGCAGTAAACAAATTAGCCTACAATACCTCATAATTTTATAACATTCCCAGATGTCTGTAAAGGCCATCAGTGGCACTAACATTTGCAATCTTTGTGTGCATTATTAAGTTTTCTTTATTAGTTTCCATTTTAATTAAGTGAGAAAATGTTTTCATAAAAAACCTATTATTTCGCAAAGAGGATGGAAGCAGAAATTGCAACCTATGGAATATTCCCCCTTTTCCTCTATGGAGAGGAGTAGGTACTACTGTTCATTTCAGTTTTCTATTAGCGTGATTTTACATGAAAAACATCCTCAAAGGCCTGAAGCTCAAAATACTACCCCAGCCTGATAGCATCTTAATGTGCTCTTGTAATGGATTCTGGAACAGGTGGCTAATAAATTAACCAGAGGTATGCAATCTATTATTGACTGGCATCATTCCAACCACATAGCTCTCAAATGACAGCTTGTTTCATGTAAATTTTATTGTATTGAAGGTTCCATTTGTTACCAAGAGACTTCCTTATAAATGGAAAGAAAATGCAAATAATATTTTCTACTTTACATAGAATAATGCTTAAAAAAAAAGGCAAGCAAACAATATTTTCCTCTAGGCCTTTTAATCTGTAGGATGTTCACTAGCAAAGTAAATATGTTGAGAACTTAGTAGTTTGGTAACCGAACAGATAAAAAATTAATATAAAAAGCTAATAGTTACCTGGTTTGGTGATTTTTCACACTACTAAATAAAACAACTCTGAAGCAGATTATGAAGCTCTGCTCTAGCAGAGCTCTCAATACCACAAAATTATCTTCATTTTGCCATGTAATACTGTGTAGATTACTGAGTACATTTTAAACCCCTCTTACACTGAGTCAAATGGCCTCTTTCTGACAGATCTCTGCTCTCTCATCACCCACTGATACCCATCCCTAAACAAGTAAGGCAAAGGAATCTCTTCTAAGTCTACGGTGTCTTTCTTACTCGCTGTTTCCTTATTTCCTTGTGGGTATGAAGCCATGAGCAGAATACTATTAGGGAAGTTATTCTGGAAAAAGAGATTCTTATTCATGAAGGACAGCCAAACTCTCTCCCAAACTCTCTCATCCTACATCAGCTTGCAGGATATTTTCTTGCAGAAATTCCTGCAGGACCATAGGAAGGGCATGAAATAGGCCATATTAGCTGTGCGTGTCCATATCATGCACTGAAGCCACAGGGTCTGAGTCTGATATATAAAATTTAAAAGGAATATAGGACTTAGTAAAACAGGCACTCAGAAAAGCTGCGTATTTTCATGAGTAACAGGAAATTGAGTCTTACCTTGAAAATGACAGTAAAAGTGATTTAATTTTGTCTGGAGAGAAAATGAATTAGAAGTTAGTATTTCAAGCATGGATCTTATTACTTATATATTGTTGGTATGGTTTTTCTTACATGTTATGATTGACATATACACATGTCAATATTCTAACTTTAATGTCAAAGGAGACAAGGGGATTGATACTTTCTTCCTGTAATACAGCTGAATAAACACATTCTTCTGAACTCATGATTTCCTTTGTTAATCCTTCCTACCTAACAATCCTGCCCCAATAAATCTGACGGACAGTGCACTAAAAACAATTCAAATATTTTCATAGATAGACCTATCTTGTCCTTTACCCATTATTTTGTTATTTACTATTCTATTATATAATTCTGGATTTGAAAAAAAAAACCAACTTGCGCTATGAACTGCAGTTACTGATTCTGTATTTCTCTGTCTTTACTCACTGATTTTTTTATGCTGATCCCCTAAGTCTTTTAAGAGCTATTTTATATTTCACCATAAATATAGCAGTGAAAGCATAATATTTAGTCATTTATAGAAAAGGCAGTTGTTTATAGAGCAAACACAACAGTCTGATTCTTTCTTCCTTGTAATCATTGAGAAGCATACATGGGGAAGAAAAATATTGATATTTATGATATTTAAAAACTTGTTCATGAGCTTTAAATTAATATTTGAAAAGTAAATACAAAATAAAAATCAAGTACTGCATTTGGGGTTTTTTACGGGCATTCTCAAGTGAGTATCAGACATTGCTGTGACAGACCTCAGAGAGTCTTTTGTAGCCTAGGTAGGTGCTACAGCTATTTGTCCTGAGAGTTGCCATACATAAAGGTTTGTCAGTTTGATGTTCAATAGAAACTTTTCCTCTCAGATACTATCAGGCATAGGAGACCTAATACTGATATCCGTGGGATAAGCCACATGCCAGCCATGCTAATGTAAAGATTAACATTAAGAACAGTCAACAACTATTCTAGCCTGGCAGCCGATGAAGTTTTCCATATTTTCAGTTTGCTCTGGTATTTACCGCATATATACACAGAGATGATGATAAAAGCTGGCCTGTTGTCATCTGTCCTCTTTCTGTGCAACCCCCCCGGGAGGCTCACTGAGGAATTAAGGCGAGGTGATGACTGAAAGAACAGTTTGGTCACATGAAGAAAGGAAACCACCTGGGGACAATTTCACTGAAGTGTAATGCTGAAGGCAACACCACAGGGAAACCTAAACTTGTCAAATACTTGTTTTGCAGTTGCACTAAGCAAATATGTTCACAGCATACATAAAAAAAAAAAAATCCAAAGCCAATAATGAAATTTGCCAGTATAATGCCATTAAATAAAAAAAAGAATGCTGTAGCATATTGTTTCATAAGACAGCACTTTTATTCTCACAAGCATTTTATACTTCATGAATCTTTGAGTTCTGTAGGAACAGGAAACATTATTTTCCAAGGACCAGTTTTTCTGTTTTGAGTTCTTTTTATCGCCTCCCTACTGCCATTGTTTTCATACTTCTGTTCAGTGTGCATACAAACTGGATAATCACGATGATTCTTTATTATTTTTGCTTTATAAACAAAAATAAAGGCCAGCAAAATGGGCTGTCTTGACGTTCAAACAAAATGCAAAAATAAAAGCCAGCTAATGGTTTTGTACATATGGAACCTGTAAGGGAATACCAGTAACGCATAACTGAGTTTCCAGTGGCCTGGGGGAAGCCAGCTACATATACTGGAGATAGATAACTGCCATGTTAGAACAGTAATATAGGGAGTGAAACATCTACTTTCTAATTAGTATTCAAAAGTTTTGCATCATGTGTCAGTATATCCTTTTCTGTCCACATTTGGGATAATATGCCTGCAGAGGTGGTGATAGTTACTTAGAATACAATACAGGATAGAGCATTTAAAATAAGAGCAACAAAACTGTCAGCAACTCATCTGTTCTTGCTCATCAGATTAATTGCATTTGGGATCTACTACAGTGGTCCTCACACCAGTGCACCTTCTCCCCACAAGCACAGAGTCTATCTCAGAGCAGCACAAGAAGCCCTGGGAAATTATACTAGGTCCAAGACATCTTGTATCTCTGAAAATCGGATTTACTTACAGATTGATATTAATCATATGATACCGCCTGAGCAGGATCAGGGCCCTGTCATGCAAAAGAGTTTTGCACAGGCAGACAGGGCTCCATTTAACCCTCATAAATAATGTAGAGAAAACTTCAGCCAATCTTTTTCACTTTCCCGACTTCCCTCATGTCTTCTGTTATTCTTTTGAATTCCTTTATATTCTAATCACAGTTTATTTTTGCATTAAGCTGAGATGCTGTGCATTCCCTGTCATCTTTCCTGTCATTTGTTTACTGGGTGGCAATGTCGAGTCGGGTATTAGTAATGATCAACTTACTAAAGAGATGTTAACGCTGCCAGTTTCACTGATGGTGTTTAGAAATGCTTTTGGTGTGTGTTTAGGCGTATTCTGCAGAATTCCTGAAAACGTTACCTTACTTATCAGCACTTTTCGTTTTACATAGATGAAATCAACCTTAAATTTCGTAAAGGCATTTCATTTGAGCTTTTGTGGTTTTAATTTCAGCTTAGAAACTGCATCTTGCTTTGTAACTTCTAGCTCTTTCCATATTTATAAAGTCTACTATGACAAGTCTTTTTGGCAGAAAAGTACAATACTAAATATTGTCCAACAAATATGTTGATGTAATTATCTAATAATTGCACAGTTA
This sequence comes from Mycteria americana, assembly GCF_035582795.1. Taxonomy (NCBI): domain Eukaryota; kingdom Metazoa; phylum Chordata; class Aves; order Ciconiiformes; family Ciconiidae; genus Mycteria; species Mycteria americana. Next base: position 103,814,231 of record NC_134365.1, on the reverse strand, counting down.
TACAAACAGTATGATTTAGTAACCAATGTGTAATTAACTTGAAAGTTCTTTATCTCAAAGGACATGTCCCTATTTCATTATTGTTCTTACAGTCAGAAGAGACAAAGGAAAGAGAAAATAGTTAGAAAATAGTTAGATGGTCAGTTGTTATCGATTTGATTATTCTGCTGTTCTGTTCCATTGTTCATCCCCTTGAGCTAAGAAATACAGACCCTACCTACCATCTTGCTACAATGAAACATCCCAAAAATGAAGTCAGGGCAAATGGTAGGTTGGTAACAATCTTATTAGCTCACGCAATCATACCTGTCTGCTTTACCTTTCCCTTTTCCCTTCTCCTTTTTATACTTCCTTATTCACTTGCTCCTCATTTTTCAGACCGTAAATTGTGGCTCTCTATTTACCAAGGACTCTCTTCATTTGCTGGTGCTGTGCCTTCTGTATAGGAACTTTTATTCCTAGTCTGGGTCACTGGGTGCTAACACAGTAAGAATAGATATTCACAAATGTTGTATAAAACACTCGGTAAATCTATCAGATAGCATTATTGCTACATTTATCAGGTTGACATTTAAATTATCTTTGTCATTTTCAGTACGGTGTCATCAGAAAATTTCTAACTGCAAACAGTTCAGGTGAAAATGCAGAAAATGGTACAGAATATATTTAAGAAATAGTTAAAATAATAGGATGAAGTCAAAATGTTTGCATTTTTTAATGCAAGCGAAGAATTCCTTATTCTGAAAACCATTTACACAAAAGTCAAATAGTGATAGACTACTTGTCTCGTAACCTGATAAATCACTTGTAAAATAGTAATTTTGAGATTTTCCACTATTTGTCTTGTCACTGCAAAGTACCCTACCACTATGGGCTATTTCTACCCTACTGTGATGAATTGGCACCTCAGGCAGCTGTGTTCCTTGTATTGTGTAATATCAGCAGTCAAACAAATAGAAGAGCCATTAAAAAAAAAAGCCTTTTCAGCAGATCATGTAGATATGCTCCAGTGGCACATAAGTAGAGTGCAAAATTAAAAAAAATAAAAGGAAGAGGAATAGGATATGATAAGTAAAGAGGTGGTGAAGGAGTTAGAAAAGTGAAAGAAAAATGCTGAAATAAGCAAGAAACCAATTAAAAAGTGTTGCCCTGCTGCCTAGGCAAAAGGTTGGACAGAATGGTCTTGCAGCCTTAGGGAGAATTTTGTGTTTTACTGTATCATCCTGCAGTAGTTTCGATTACATGTGCAGGCACTGCTGTAACCTCCTGGGTTTGAACTGTTCAAGACAGTGAACAAGACCTTCTCAGTGAACTGTCTCCAGCTCTGGCAGTCGCACACACCTCCAGTCTCCAAAGGCCTAAGCTTTATTACGAATTTTTATGACAGTGAGCAGACTCCTGGCTAAGCCTCTGAGAATCATAAATGTTATGACTTTTGTCTTAAAGTCTGCTGCAAATAATAGAGGGCAATGGGAAGATTTTTATAGAATAAAGGAATATTTATCTTTCTAGAAGGAAAGTCTGAAGTTTTATCTCTGTGGTGGTGAGGATTTCACAGTGTTTCCTAACGATAGTTACATGCCCACATTATCTAAATTAGCTTCCAAAGGGATCTAAACCCCTCTGAAATCACTGCAGACAGTCAGATGCAGGAATAGGAGGATCCCATCCATCCTGGGCAACAAGGGAGCCGTGGGCAGCAGTGTCACACAGCCCTGTGTACAGATCTGTCAGATGCCACCTGGAAACTGGTTGATGTTTTCTTAAATATTCCTGCAGCAAGTTACAGAACTTAATCCCTGCAACAGTGGAAATCCTCCCTGTAATCATCAAGTTAAAGAAATGACTTTTTTTTTTTTTTTTACTTTGAATAGCTTTATGTGGCCACGTGAAATAATAACAATTCAATTAAATCTGCCAGAAATTGTCACTAACTGGGGGCAAATGCTTACCAAATACATCTAAACTGGACCGGATATTGATATGTAAACAGCAAGACATTCTAAAGCAAATAAACATTTTGAAAGGGATAAAATCTAACAAATACTGTGAAATACATGACATTGCACTTCAGATGATGATCTTGTAACTGGCAAATAGTTCTTGAATTTTCCTCTGAATTACCTAGTATTGATAACTGTCAGAAAAAAAAATTACTGGCTTAAGGGGATAATTGATTTGATCTGGTATAGCACATTTTCCATGTTAAGTTGAAAAAAAAGTAAAAAATATAATCATTAGTGAAAATATATTAATACGATTCTCTTCATTGTCAGTCAGAAAGGTCCTTGAAATCATGAAATTCAGAACTTTCAGAAGAGGAATGATTACTTTATAAACAAAATTATCTCTGTCTGCAAAATTATTTACTGTCATGAGAAATTTACTTTTGTTAATCGTATATACACAGTACACTTATCTGAAGAAATTTCCAGAAGGCAAGATAGGTTTCTTCATTTCTCAGCATAGGCAGGACCTAATGCCACAGGAAGTTCTAAAAAAGAAAGTCTGGGACCCATCTTCAGGGGAAGCAAAAGGCAAAAGCCTCCCTCACTTCAGCAGTGACTGGAACTGTACAGTCTCACTGTATGCTGTCAGTTACTTGTCAGTTACATTTTTTTTCCTGTATTTCTAAACACATTTCCAAAGTTACTCTTTGAGAATCAATCCACAATATTAAAAAGAAAAAAAAAAGCTAGTATATATCAATCGTCTTGTATCTTTTGCTTAGTTAATGACTGACACTAAAAGGTTTCATAATTGCTAAAAATGAGAACCCTTTATTAGGGAATGATGTAAAATCTCTGTAAACAAAGAACAGAACCGTGACAGGGTATAGCTATGGCTAATGTCACATTAGTTTTTTTAACAGCAAATATGTTTAGCAATTTATTTATCAGACAGAAATCAGAGTCCTTATTATTGGCATTTGACAGAAATCACTGGCTATAGTATGCAGAGCTTCTCAAACCCGTCATTTAGAAAAACTGCAATTTTAAATGGCCCCTCCATCATGTCTAACACCTAATTATCTTGTCTAAGTGGTTTTGCCAGGCAAGTAAGATAAACAATTAGCATGAAGGGTGGTGAATTTAGAAAGTTCAAAAACGGATTGTATTTGAAGAAAAAATAAAGCTTTGATTCCTACCTGCATGCTTAAGTTAAACCTATGGTTTAGATTTTTTTTTTAATACTCAATTAGTATCATTTTTTCAATATTCATTATGGCCAGTGAGATGAAAAATCAATTAGTCACACAGCTTTGCTCAGGAGACTTAAGTGGTGATGTGCTGGGAAATCACGAAAAACCATGAAAATGCTGTAGTTTACACAGGCAGAAACTTTGAAGGCTTTCCATATTTACTTGGGCTGTGAGATATAATCTGAACTTGTATATCCTCTCAAAATTAATTTTTTTTTTTAATTAAAGCTTGAATAGTTTCCTATTTCTATATCCTATTTCATATAATTACCCACTTCTAAAATCTTATGCAGTTTCAACTCTTCAACAGTTTGCTGCCTTTCTCAGCCCACAACTCCCTGCTTTCTCCAAAGTGTGCGTTTTGGCACATGGATTTGTTATAGCCCTGTTTTTAAACTTTAGAAAAGAATATGTAAGCATACAAAGCTTAAAGAAAATCAATTGTACCCTTCATTTCTTAGTGGAAAAACAGAACTAGTACATAGGAGAGAGAAGGCTTGTACCTAAAATTTCCTCACCAGCACATTTGTCTGAATCAATCATATTTCAGAGTGTGTTTCTGACTAGTTATGTTGCAAATGCCAATAGAAGTACATGTCTCCAGTCACTCCATTCCATCCCTCAAACTTCAATGCTTTCGCCTTTAGGCACACAGGACCTTAATTAAATACACTCCAGTGAAAGTGATGAAGCCTGCACAGGCATAGCGCTTTATTAACCAGACAGCTGACCACTTTACATCTACAATAAAGGTGTGATATCTTCCCATTATTTTATATGTGCTCCAATTACAGAAAACACTCAACTCATCAGAAAATTGTATAATTGGACTCCAGGCCTTAATATTATATTTTACTGAAAACAGAAAAGCTATTTCTTAGGACAAGAACTGTTTCAAATGTCTGAAATTGTTTCAAATATCTCTAGAATTATTTACGTTCAGAAGTAAATAAATCCTCGACATGTCTCATTGCAGATGTGAACACAAAGTCTAAAGGACTGTGGCTAAATTATAGCCATTTAACCACTGACCATTCCTAACACCCCAGCATCACTCAAACACTCTGCTGAGGCCCCAGTGGAGGGAGAGCAGTTATATGGCAGCCCATCACTGGGAATTTTATGCTGCACTAGCATGCAATATTTGCGTGCATGCTCAGGTCCCAGACAGAAGCACTTAAGACAATACTATCGCATTTGGGGCAGCCCGAACAGCTCATTTGATGGTATAGAAAGTGTTCCCTTAAAAAAATGACAGTCAAATATTGGTTGCCCCGCTTCCAAATGCACTGGCAAAGGTACAGGGACACCGTCTACAGGAGACCTTGCAAGCTGCTGCTCTGTGTCCAGAAGGAAGCACTTCTTGCCACCCTTGCAAACCAGAAAGCACGGACCCGCTAGCGAGAGGGTGACGGCTGAGAAGGATCTCACTAGTTTTGGGGGAGCAGAAGTGAGACCAAACCTTCATCTCCTTGCATGGGCACCATCACCAGCAGCACCAGCAGATTATGGCACTCTTTCAGTACTTCGTTTCATTTCATAGCTTTGAAGGTATACTTAGAAGGTATACGCAACCACCTCCCAACAAATAACTGCCAGTTAATGAATGAAGTTAATATTATATACGAAAGTCATAACCAGGACTTCAGAAGAGAACTACTGCAAGTAAATTGACTTGTAAAAAATATAGTAGATTTTCAGAAAACGATACATTTTCAGTTTTCACAGAAGAAACTAGTAAACTGCTGTGCAAGTTTATATACAGTATACAGCAACTGGGACAGCAACACCAATAGGAAATGCTGCTTCTCATAAGATTCTTGCAGCAAGAAATATGTCTTTTACATTTAGGTGATGTTGGGCATGTTGTGAAAACATAATAAAGTATTTTTTAAGAATTATAAAGGTAGTCATTTGTACGGGATCATTCTTCTTATCCCCAATTGCTTTTTTGTCCTTTCATTGGTGAGGCAATTAAAATTTTAAATAAAAATTGAATGAATGGTAGTGAGCATTAATGCAGAACATATGAAGATGGAAACCTGTAACAATCTGCTCTAGCAACCAAAACTCTGTCTTACAGGCAAGCGAAGGTCTCTTTCTGAAGTGACCTATCCTGTAATCCTTTTAAAGAATATAGGCAGATACAAGTAATTAGCTCAGCCAAAGAACTAAATAAATGCCTGTACAACATACTCCCAAACTAGGATTTAGCAACTGCAATAAAAATGTTCTTTTAAAACATTGATTTGAAAGGGAAACTGGATTCCTGACCTGAATTGAAGAATTCTATCAGCAATAAGGTTAGCATCTTTCAGCCTGGTGGGAAAAGATTTAACCCAGCTAAGAATTCCTCTCTTTTCCTTTAACTCTCAAGCACTTGACTGTCCATAAGGATGACAGGAGGGATGGTGATACTTAAAATAATAGTAGTAGTAGCAGTCATCCTAGTAGTAGCAGCAGTAGTAGTAATGAAAATAATAAAATAACAACTGATGTGCTGCATTCTGATTGCTGAGGGTTTTGCTACCGAGCCACAAATTGGAGAGCTTACTCACAACTTATCTGCACCTCACAGGTCTAGAAATCAACATGAAAATGCCAGGATTATCAGAACTGTCACAATCTCCACTCTGTAGCATACGCGAAAAACAAAATGTCTTTAGCTCTTTGCTCTTCGGGGTATTTCTATTTCTGCTCTTTGTTTAGAAATATAAAGATGTCATTCACTGTTTTCCCTGGCTGCATCCATTCTCACAGCGTTGTTTCCAGAGCTCTAAGGTGCCCAACAAGTGCCTCCTGTGTAATTCAAGAGTACAGAAAATGGGCTCTGATAATTTCCAAGCCTACAGCTTTTGGGTCTAATAATTTAATTGCATATTCAAACAAAACACAAAACTTGCATATGCAGAATGCTTCAGAACTTAACAAAGGCATGGATTTGGTGGTGGGGAGAGGGACTGCCTTACCAGCTTTGCTTCATGAAATTCTCTGTTTATCTCCAGTGTAGCAAAAAGATAAGATTTCCCTATTTGCACTAGTATGTTCTCAAGTATTAGCTCTGCCCTGGGGACTTACTGTTGTCAGGACCTATGTAGTTGTGGGATTTCACCTTGTTTTTCAACTGGTGACAAGCATAAGAAAGTATTTGTGTATGAGAGCAGAAACTGGGACCCTTGCTGAGAGAAAATGTACCCTGGTTTACATAAATCACTTTTACATAGGGTTTTCTGAAAGGATACCAAATATAATGCAGAAGCTCTTTTTTTTTCAGATTACAAATGACTTGTTTCAACTGAATTTAAACCAATTCCTAATTAACTTAAATTAGGACTTAATTTACTTAAGTCCTACAAAACTTAAATTAAAAGTCCAAACCAAGTTCATTTTTACATTAAGTCACGGAAGAGTATTGGATTAAACCTAATTTTGGCAGAACGAAGGTTATACTGAAGATGCTAGATCTTCCAGAAATGACCTTGTCCACTTTTTCAGGTGACTTCAGAGTAAAATAACAGTTGCTGCCCGGAGTATAGAAGTGCAAGGCTTTGATTGATAAAAGTCAGAGGGTATGCAGAAACCTTGGCTTCCAGATCAATGCACAACCCTCTCCAGTACAGCGGCTGTGCAAGGGAGGGTCTCTCCCTTCCCATTTTCCCTGAGGTCTGACATGACATGACAGATCTGTCACCTACATGACTGTGAGGCATGACATCCGGTAGGTTTACTGCGATGCTGATTTAACAGTGATTGAAAAGCAAAACTTGAACTGTAAGAGCTTTCATGATTGCTCTGTACCCATCAAATATAAGACAAAAATCTGTGCTGAAAGCTGTTCTGTTGTAGGAAGGAGAGAGAGCTGGCATCAGCCTTGCTTCTGAGGACTCGAGAAAAGGCCCCGTTGTCAGCTGGCAGCGGGCACCGGCAGCCACCCTCAGGCAAGCTGCCCCCGCACCCCACCTCGGAGCTGCGACAGAAACTGGAGCTTGGCCCCTTCATTCTCCACCTGCCCAGTTTTAGGCTCAGACTCCTGCTCTTACTGTCTTGCCATAGCTCTGTAGGACGGCCTAGGGAGAACAGGCGTTATTGCTTATTTTCTGATACTGCTATTCTGAGCTTGCCGTGATGGGATGCAATATAATAAAGCAAAGAACTCATTCTCCAAATGGCAGAAATGTCTCAGTTAACTAAGTTGGTCTTTTAAAAGAGCCAGGGTGCAGAGAGGAGATGTGGAATGGCATCACAGCTCAGAGAACAAAGCTGGTACTGGCCAAGCGTTGCCTGTAATCACAGGCAGAATGAACTGAAATGTGTCAAACTTATTTTTAACTTTTTGGTTTCTCTCTCTCTGCATAAATATGCATATATGTATGCATATATACTTACATATATGTCCATATGTGTGTTTATGCATAGCAAATGCAGGCCTGATGAGTGAAAAACTGTAATGAACTTATTCTGGTTTTGTCATTGTCTGTGTCTTTAGCAAAGCAAAAAAATAATTCTAGGTAAGATAGAATACTGCCTTTTAAAATGCAACAAAATTTCTCTTCCACAAAAGCAGTTTATGGGAGCACGCTGTCTGCCCATCATCTGCCCTCTTTTTGCTAGTTCTCCAAACATCTTTAGAGTCAACCGGCAAATTTCAAACAAATTGAGGGAAGTCCAAAAGATATATTTCTACAACTTTCATGAGAATCAATATCTGCATAAAGACAGACCCAAAAATAAATGTGTAACTGTGAACTGTGAACAGCAATTATTGCCAATGCTCCAGCCAAATCAGTAGGAAATACAGGAAACAGACACAAGCACAAATTTGAAGGAAATGAAGTTATACCAGTCCTGCTACTTGTACTACAAATAATTTTATATTAAAGAAAGAAAATTAAATGTATTTTTATGAAAACATAAGGATAGCATCTGTTTAGAAGAAGCGAACAGCTGAAATTTGGTAGGTCTGACTTTGCATAAAGACATTATAAATGAAGGTCTTTATTTATTGCTTTCCTATATCCAGTCAGTGATATCACTGGATATGAGAAAAACTAATTTTTAAAAATTATTACAAAAGAAAACCAGAACTTATTAAATTAACCAAGTTCAAATTAAAGGTCTGTACTTTTGAGGGGACAGTACAAGGATAATTAAAATTTCCAGAGACAAATTAAGCAGAGTCAATTTTATTAAGCAGCATCATGTTTTTTATAACTGAGATGAGAGTTCAGTCACCATGAAAAAAAGAAAACATTGTGATTTTGACATCAGTGTTAAGTCTTTAAAAAGACATGACACCTAGCTTATGCTTCACTTCTAAATGAATGCAGAGTAGTTAAGCCTCTTTGCTAAAGAGCATGCCTGTAAATGGTTACACACAGACCTTCACTGAAAAAGCCACAGCAGAATCTATGATAACTTCAGGGTATGTAAGGAGAATCTACTCCTAAACACGTTTCTTCCAAAAAATAATGGTTTATATGGAGCTATTCAGGCATATTAAGAGGAGCAATATGAGCAGCAATCAAATGCCTGAAACCAATTCCTTTAGACAACAATTAAACACCTGTGAACTGCAAGATACACTGACTACAAACTGCCCTTTTCACATTCTCCAACACTTGCAGGATTAAAATAAATTAATTGCCAACTGAGATAAGTGTGTGATAGGAGGTTTTACATTGCCAAACTCCTGCATATGTTAATGTACTACATCAGTAAGTCCCCTGCGGATTACACCAGGGGCCTCCAATCCACTATACTATCAAGGGACTGAAAGGCTGTACTTAGCCGGCTCAACCTAAGTGGGCTTGCAGAACCTTTTCTAGTGTTGAATATGGTATCTTCTACTCATCCAACAAGCACTAACTGGACTAGACTCTTTTGCAGGTAATCTCTGTGAATGTCGAACTACATTGGATTTGATATGTTGAAAAAATTACCACATCTATGTTACAGAGATTTTAGAAAAATGTAAAAAATGGGCTTTAATGATCTTTCAGACATTGAACTTATCCCTTTCACAGTCACTGTAAAACTCCAGGCAGGAACCTGCCCATAGCCAATAGATACTACCACCAAATGGGTACACAGTCTCCACTGTTCCAAAAGACCACTCCACTCCAAAAGACATAATTAGTTGTTAAGCATATTTTGACCATAATTATAGCAGAATTGTCTGAAAGAAAAAAAAAAGATTTAGCAGATTTTATCTGAGTAAGTGTAGTTTAATAATTCTATAAAAATTATATTTCAAAATGGTGATTTTAAATGCTGCAAATGGTGGACTATTGCATTTCAGATCATGCTAATAATCCATCTAGGTTTCTTTTAAATAGAAAGGTTGTCAAAAGCATCCAATCTTTTATTAGTGACAAAGCAACTGGTCTATCTTCAGTTTCAACACTAAAAATCTTAAATAGTCGCCAGAAGAATGAGACTGCAAACATGCACTTATACTTGCATGTTTCTTTAGTGAGCTAATCCACAGCTGTGTGAGCTTCAGTGAACTGCATGAAGACTGCAAACTCTGCCTTTCAAGGTCTGAAGGTCCCTTGGTCTAGCCCCAGCATTAGGGTTGAGATAGTACCTACAATACGTAGGCAGGTTTTAGAAGACATCAGAATACAGACAGAGTAGAAAGCTGTCCTTCCAAAATCCAGTCAGAAGTTATAGCTTCCTATGCAACCCGTACACAAGGCTTTGGTGTTTTTTCTTTCAGTACTCAATTTATTTTAAGCATTCAGTACTTGTGCACCAGTTGTTCTGACTTTACTATCTCATATCTTGGAACATTTGTTCTGCTGCAAGGCCAGTTTTAGTTGTGCAAGAAAAGGTTTCCAAATTGATAAGACCTTCTCCCTGGTCATGATACCAGACTACTACAATTATTTTAACAGTTTACTAAAATGTAACTCTTGGTCTGAGGCTCTGCAACAAAAACTGTAACTTGAACAAATGTTTATGGTTGAATCTTAAAGTTTTGAAAACGCGTATGATGGCAGTATTGAAAGACTGTTAACTATATCTTGATTAAAACTGTACAGCTCTCTCCAGAACAAATAGGGCTTGCACAGTGGCAGATTGAGAGTATACAGCAACTATCTCACTTCATGATTAGCAAACTGGTACAAGACATAAACTGCAGAGGATACTGAAAATTATCCTGTGCATTCATGTCACTGATGGGCTAGAGCAATTTTTAACTTTAAGGCTATGCCCTCTAGGAATAAGTAACATGTGGCAGTCTTCCCATGACAGCTGATGAACACCTGATGATGTACGTATGTATGAATTATGTATGTATCAATGTATGTATTACCAGTCACTCCTAGGCAGAACAACACACGCAAACCATGCCATCAACTTTGCAGTGGGAAAAGAAATCAAGCATGAACCAGAACGGAAGTGCAAGGGTAGAAAGCGGAGTGCCAAGCAAGCTACTAAAAGTGTCTTTTGCATACAAAGCTAAAAGGCAAAAGGCAGAGCTGTGGGCTCAGGAGACATGAAATAGGATGTGCAGGCACATAAGATTAGGGGAAAGAGTAGGTTAGGAATGGGCAAGGCTGCTGGGTGCTCTGGAAGAAGGAATATTACAGTGTAGCCTGCGCGGACGACGTGAAAGAAATCATTTGACTGAGGACTTTTGGGGATCAGTGGAAAGAGGCAGCAGGGAGCTACAGAAGAAAGGCAAGAAGGATGACAGAAAAAGATGGGGTAAGAGGTGAATCCTTGGCTTAGGAGACAGAAGAGACATGGCAAGCAGGGAAGAAACTGAGCTGTTGAACATAACATTGGAGATTGGGGCAAGGAAACCTCAGTGAGTAAAATGTGTACAGCCTCATCTGCTGACATGGATGGTAGGCTGGAGGCAGTGCACTGCAAATTAGAGGCAAAAGAAGGTAATGAATGTGATGGTGACTGACAAATCAAGCTTGGTAATAACAAGGAAAACAAAGAGCTCAGTTTAGTGCTCTCATTTATACTTTCACCCTTGCACTGAGAGCTCTATAGTAACTCATTAAATTGTACTAGATGGGCTGTAATGTAGAAGCTTGAGAATCTTAAATGCTCAACTTCAAATATTTAATGTCTTTTGTTTAGGAGGTAAAGACTCATTTGCATTGACTTCAGCTTTTGTAGTTTCTTTTAAAATACTTTTTTTCACCTGTGGCAAATGGATATTTCACCAATTTATATACTACCAAGGGCCTTTTCATACTACTAATGAGCAACTAATGTTGCTAGAAAGAACAAATAACCAATTAGTTGTGAAATAGTTCCACTGATACTGAACTAGCATGAAACTTTAAAAAGGGAAACTGTTGTCCAGTGAATTCCTGAATATTGTTGTGTCCACTTTTATATCTGTGCATAGTGGACATAAAGTAAAATAAATGGAGACTAGTTAAGGAGATATAAGATTTACAGCTCCACTTGGTCTTTAAGGTCACAGTCTCTTAAAGAGTAATTGTTCATCCTGGTACTTGCTGCCACTAAAAAAGTTAACAGCAACTCTAATATCTAGTCAGTAGGGATAGAGATATATGTACCTAACCCCCAACAACCTACAACCTAGGTGCAAGGATGTCTCATGCATCTTTCAATTTGCTCGTACGTTTTTAAGCTGACAAACGCATTCTCAAAGGAAAGTCACCTTCACGTACACACAGGCATTGCCACAGATATACACACCCATAGCAAATGCCCACTTTTTCAATCAGACTAATTGTTATTAGTGTTCCTTTATTTTTGATATGTCAGACGGGATCGCTGCAAAGTAAAAAATTGTTTTATGATGCCTTTTCCAATCAGCATCATTGTTTTTATTCCAAGCTAGCAATTAACTTCCTGCCTAATTCGTCACACTTAATTTAAAATGAAGCATGCAGCGATGTTTAGAGCTGCAGTCATGGCATTTGTGTTTGGCTGAGGTAGTGGTCACTAGCAGTCTCAATTTATCACTTTTAATTTAAACTCCCATGCCAATGATTTTCATTCTTAAAGCTATGACTGGCACTTATAGATTTCAAAATCAAAGGGAAAATAAACTACAGTTAAGAATTCAACCACTCAGATCAATGAAAACCTGTTTTATAACTGGAGTGTGCTCCAGTTAAATCCCAGCTGCCTGACAGAAAGAATTTAATGTTTCAAACAGTTCTTTTCCCACTTAAATACTCAGAATAACTTTTTATTGGGGCAGTAAGCCACTACTGGGTGGACAGAAGTGAACTATCGATGTTATGTTCTCAGGAAATACTGCAAAGCCAGTAAAGGTGAGTGCATCAACCTAAAGAAGCATGCACTAATGTCCAAATGGCAGTCCCTGGACTGTTTGATTGTTGCTAGTGTGTATTTTCTCTTTTAAGACAATTGATACTATGTATTATTTCACTGTTAGAAGTCAAGAGCAAAAGCTTAAAGAGAAATTAGTAAACAGAAGAACATAATTCATTAAATTTACTATTGTGAAAATAAATGTCAGTTATGTTTCTAGACTTCTTCGAAGGTGAATAATCTGGATTATTTGGTCCAATATCTCACAATTAGCAGTTAAATTGAATTCAAATTCTTTTATATCCCTTTAAAAAGCTAAATAGATAGGTACATATTTTTATACTATTATTATTCGCTAACATATTTACTAAAATAAATATTTTTTTAAGAAATAAAGACTGCATAGAGTTATCCACGTGTGTCTGTGGATAACGCTGGCATAAACCCACCCACCCACACGTCAGAAAAATAGAGAGTGAAGGAGAGAAACAGAAGTCCACATATTATTCCATACTACTCTATATCACGCAATAAGAAACAACCTACCATTCTTGTTCTATGGAAACTAGGAAGTAATTAAAAAATGTTAAAAGAGACTTCATTTGGATATTTGGGGGGAATGGGGGTTTTTGTTTGTTTATTTGATTTTTCTAACCAGCCTTTCCTCAACCATAGTTTTCCATCCAGAAAGAGACTGTTACAATTTTAAAAATCTTTAATAATCTTTTGGTGAATCAATATTTTTTGTTTTGAGATCATTAGTGTCATCCGAACACTGAAGCTTTTCCCACATTTTAGCTGTGAAATAGCCAAAGATGATTTGAGGGCAATTCTGTCTTTCATTAGACTCACTTTAGCTCCTTGAATTTACAGGATTATCAATCCCTACTCTGCTACTCTGAGTTGCTTACCTTCCCAATTTATCATTCAGTAAATTAGCCAAAAGTAGCATGCTGCACTCTGTAACCAAATTTCCCATGCAGGAAATATGCTTCGAGAAAAAATGAAGCAAAGCAGTACTAATTACAGGATTGATCATAAATGTTTTTCCTGGTAGAAAGAGATGATGAATTTTCAAAATAAGCCAACTATATTACTGGGCTAGTTGTGAACATTTTTCTTCTTGTTTTTTGTGTACAAATGATGAGTATGCTTAACTGCCAGTGAAATCTACAGAAAGATCTGAATTCTCCCAACTCCGAAGAGCAGGATATCTGCATCCCAAGGGAGCCATGCTCACCTCAGGGATAGTTATGACATACATGGTTTTACATGCATAGACTTATTCCTTACCTTCTAAAATGTGAGTAATTCCACCTACTTGCCTTCAAGGATCACTGACTTAATGTTTGCAATGTACGTAAAAGCAACCAAATACTACATCATATGAACGCAGCAGAAAACCTACAATAGAGTATATGGCACATGAAGGCTAAGCTTTGAGAAACTGGGCTAAACAAGGGATAAAGGGACAACGTGCACACTGACAGATGAGGATGATGTGGAATAACATTGGCCCGTTATCATGGAGACTTGACCAAAAACGTGTAGGCCATTTATATAATTAAAGACTGCACAGTAAAACATAAAACACAATTCTGAATTAAGGTTTCGTGAAAAACTTTCCAGTGATTTAATTTGGAACCTTAATTTTTTTAATGAAGGTTTCAGTAGCAACTTGGGTGAGTGATTTTAATATTTGATGTTTTATGGCTACATAAAAATCATTTCTCAAAGAAATGAATACATTATTTTGCATAAAAATGGCTGTGAAAGTCACCAAAAGTAAAATAATCTCTTTTATTAAAATCTGGAGTATGTAGTACTGCCAACAAATCTGTGCTATTCTTGTTTCCTGTTGCAAATATTGCAATTCTCACAAGGACTATCTCAAATTGCTTTAACTCAGAATAATGGAATCTTTTCATGCTTTAAAGTCCAAACAGTATACTGTAATAACATTTACCCTTACTAAATCTTTTTATCTTTAATTATTGTAAAGGTATCTAAACAAACTCCATAGATAATCAGGAATTTCTAAGTAGAAAAAGTATAAAAAAGCAAAAAACCAAAATCTATAAGCTGATTTTTTAATGCTTTAGGAAATGGAAAAATCTGGTCAAAACACTGGCCACCTAGTAATAAGGCTAAGAGTGTAAATCTCGCTGTTTCGGGTGTTTCACCTTATATCAAGCGATTAGAAGTACTCATATAGCACACTGTGCTTAGATCATTTACTTTCACAGTTACTCCACACTTCTATCAGTGTACAAGATAATATGTGACCCCACATCCTTCTGAAATAAATGTTACACCTCCAGTGTGTTATATTGATTAAGAAAGGACTAACGGCCTGGTTTGTAAAACAAGCCAGTTTCCATTAAGCATCTTGGTGACGGGGCAGTATTTTCAAAGGTGCCCAGTGAACTGCAGCTCTCAGTGCTTCCCTTTCACTGAGATGCTTAATGAGACCTGAGTTCCCTGGAAAACCTGTCAGTCCTGCAGAAAACAGGCACACGCTTTCCTTACTCTCTGTGAGCACTCTCTCACTTGGCGGAGCACCCACAGTATGTATCAGTAACTGCGTAAGAGGTACCCAACTTCTTGTGGTTAAGGTCTTTATTTTCTGCAGCTTTTAAACGTTCGTTGTATCACTACTTAATTCACAATATCTCCACTGAGGAAATAGATTGTACATATATCAGGTACTTAAAATGTTTACCTGCAAAAAACTTAAACAGAAAGGTGGGAAGACAGTTTAAATATAGAGTAATACAGAGAGTAAGGAATGGAGTACGTCATCTATGAACTTTTTTGAAAGTATTGGAAAGTTTTCAATGAAAATGTAATTATAGTGTTACATGGAAGTGTAGCTCATGTATCAACCTGGTAAATATGAAAATATTACGAAATTATTAAAATATTTCAACAAAGTAAAATGATATTTTCTTATAGCAAACAGAAAGACATTAACATATTAACATGTTTTTAGTATTAGACTAATGAATGCAAATCATTATTTTCACACCATTTATGCATATATTGAAAGACAGTTCTGTATAATATATAGGTACATCTAGAAATAAAGCCATGTATAGTAAATATTATGCATTTTTAATCCTTTAAATTATATTTAATTATAGAAGAAATTCCAGATCGAGATTTTAATTAATTTTAATCCTCCATCAATTGAGAGACGGAATAATAGTGACTTGCTCATAAAAACTGACACATATTCCACCCACTCAAATTATTTTTGCAGATGTTAGTCTTATTATCCCTAAAACTGCATGAGAAAGCCAGATTTTTAATGTCTGACAATATAACCACCATCTTAAAATGGAAAAATGGAAAAATTAAGAATATTTTATTCACACTGCTGCTTAAAAGAGCTTAGATTTATTATGTTTACGAGAATGTAAAGGTTATCTAGAAAGTTTATCCAGAATGCTACTGTATATACGAATATGGAAAAACAAGATCTGAACTGATTTTTCATGCAGTAGGCTGCCTTTTTAGCTGCAATACTGAGTTGTTCACCACTCAGTATTGCAGCTAACTAGGTAAGCCACGTGCTTACCTAGAAATCTCAGGCCATCCTTACAAACCAGTCATGTCACAGATTAATGGTTATAACAGAAAAGCAAACATTTAAAAGGGGAAGATACTGAAGCAAATATGATGTTAGATAACTTGGAAAACAGATGGAGATACCCTGCAATAGGTCCCTGAACCTGCACAGAACTGCACTGGTACATACTTTGGAATGTGATGTAAAAACATTACAATATCATGTTAATGACTTAGTAGTGTGTTTGGTGCAGGTGACTCTATGGGATACAGAAGCTGCATGGGCCAAGGATGGGGGTTTTGGGACACAACTTCCTTTTACATCAGCTCCTATGAGTTGCAACATGAGAAACCATTCACAGTGAAATTTAGGTTCAAAGATCTCGCAAACATCCCTCTGTTCATCTGAGATTAATCACTTTTTCAGTATTACAGTATGTTTCATGTATCAAAAGTCACCTTTGAAATTGGCACCACTGAACCTGATTGTTTCAGGAAAAGGTCAGGGAGATAAATGCAGATAAAACTATGCTCTGCTCCTAAAGATAATCTCCCAGCACCAAAACAATATACACCAGGGAACTAAGTTAATACAGCTCTGCAATTACACATGTTCTCTGAAAAGGTACAGACTTTAATCTTCCATGCTGTCAGCTTGCTTCTTTGACCATACAAAATTCACTTCCAAATACAAGCAAGCATTTTTAAAGATAAATAGCATTTAACATCACATTAGAAAAATGTGATTTTCTCTATTTCCTCTCTAAAGATTTCATATTCTAGTCAGAGTCGCATTATTTATAAACTGAAATCAATACATTCTCTAAATTGGCATAGAGGGATGCTAAATATCAGTTAAAATATTTTCCCTTTATTAGAATAAATCATATCTATGACTATATGGCAATGAGATATCAAAAATTCATCTCATGTCTAATTAGTAAATGACATTTCTAGCTTGACAGAAAAATGCACAAGTTGAGGGAAGAAGGCAGACTCATATCTTCTCTATTGTTGATAGACTGTAGCTCATCATCCTTGAGCTATAGGCTGAATTTTCTGAATCCTGTTACTCTATTACCCTACCCTGTAAAATTTTTTTTAGTCCTCATTGATCTTCAATTATAGGATAAAAAGAATTGCTAGATAATTTTAGGAGAACAATCTAATTTTGAAAAATGGTGCTTAGAGCTTAATATTATGTATATATGAACCAGTCATTGGAATCAGACAATTTGTTTTCCAGACAGATTTGAGTTAATATAATAAAAAGATCATTTATTTCTAAACTGTAAAATACAGTATTGGAAACTGGCTGAACAACTTGTCAGTAACTTACGGGATCATACATCAGCTGTTTGCAATGCATAACAGGTTAGAATTTATGAGTCACTTAGATAACGCACATTAATCTCTAAACACTTCAATACAATTATAGATCAAGCACATGATTTAGAAGCTGCTGCATGTATTATTTAAAAAAATATGGAAAAGACAAGTTTAAAAATATTACTTTATATTCAGACAGAATAAGCACAAAGAAAATTCTTGCAAATGTAGATTAATTCAATGAAGAATGAGATTTAATTAACACTGGAGCAATTTATAGGGTTTGCCATTAACTTCAGCAGAAAAGTTGTGACTAGTTATCCAAGTACTGTGAATGACGGCAAAAGAACTAAGCAAGAGTAAAGGAGACAACAAGAGTGTTCAGGAAACATTAGCTGAGCCAGGCCTCCCTTGCTTTTTATCCAGTGGGATATCTGTAACTGACTTCCAGTGAAACAGCTTTGGGACATTAGATCTAATTTTGCAATTAGAGATTTCTTGTAAATATTTGCTTTAAAATTTCAGTTTTCAAATACTGAGTAGTTTAGTGTACAAGATGGCATTGTTATCCCAAGAAAAAAATATGGTGATCAAATGGGTCTAATTTTTTTTTGATTTTTTACATTAATTTTTAAATGTTTTTTTAAAATTATTAAATTTAATATTTTTTAAGTTTATTTTTTATATGAGAAATTCTTTTATTCACATGCCTCTTCCTTTCGCTCATGTTTTCCTTGGAAATGGTTCTGTGTATCACCTTCCTTCTCATTTTGGCTATCATGACTCTACATGTAGACAGCTAGGCCAGTTTTTGGCTGAGATAGAGTTAATTTTCTTTATAGTATGGGGCTGTGTTTTGGATTTGTCCTGAAAACAGTGTTGATAACACAGGGATGTTTTAGTTACTGCTGAGCAGTGTCTACACAGAGTCAAGGCCTTTTCTGCTCCTCACCCCACCCCACCAGCCAGGAGGCTGGGGGTGCACAAGGAGCTGGGAGGGGACACGGCTGGGACAGCTGACCCCAACTGACCAAAGGGACATCCCAGACCATATGGTGTCATGCTCAGCATGTAAAGCTGGGGGAAGAAGGAGGAAGGGGGGGACATTTGGAGTCATGGCGTTTGTCTTCCCAAGTCACCATTACGCGTGAGGGAGCCCTGCTTTCCTGGGGATGGCTGAACACCTGCCTGCCAATAGGAAGTATTGAATGAATTCCTTGCTTTGCTTTGCTTGCATGCATGGCTTTTGCTTTCCCTATTAAACTGTTTTTATCTCAACCCATGAGTTTTCTCACTTTTACTCTTCTGATTCTCTCCCCCATCCCACTGGGGAGGAGTGAGCGAGCGGCTGGGTGGGGCTTGGTTGCCAGCTGGGGTTAAACCACGACAACAGCAAAAAAAGCACTTTTATCTGATGCACCGTTTGCTAACTTCCATGTCACTTTACTAAGTGAAAACAACTGAGACAAAATACTCGGACTAGTTAGTCTTTCACAGAATTAGCTGCACTCACTCCAAAGGGTCAACAAAGTATGAAACTGATTTAAAATATTTTTATTGCAAAAGTCCACTTTAGAACCTGTAGCCATGTCTTGAATATCTGATAATATTCCTGCTTAAGTAAAAGTTTTAAGTGGAGTCTTAAAAGAGGATAAATAAAGAAAAATATGCATATTTAATATGCAAAAATCACTTCTCAATGGAAACCAGAAATTGCATGCTAGATGGAACTAAGATTTAGCAGATTAAGAGTGTATTTTTTTTCCTTCTTTTGCTCCTGGCCAACCAATATACTGGCGAATCTTGACATTGGTTGTCACTCCCTGCCTCATCTCTGTCAGACTAGGATTCAGACTAGAATATGAAGGCTCACTTATGACAGGGGTTAAAGGCAACATGCATTTCTAAACTAAATATTAAGTGTGCATATCCTTGCTAGTGTAATCTTTTCAGAGGAGCAATCCTTATTATTTGTGCATTGGAGACCCAGTATAAATTTTACCACAGTGGGAAAACATTTAAATATGTAACACAGATATGAAGATAGTGAACAGATGTCTCTCATTGTTAGTCTGGGCAGAAAAAGGTAAAAGCATGTTATTAGAAATATTATCTTGAAGCTAACAGAACTGTAAAAGAAATAGATTTCTGAAGCTTTAGAAACTATGTAATTTTGAGTCTGCTCTCAACCTTATTCCAATGTGCACAACTTAATGCCATTATTGTATATAAATGAAAACTATTTCCAATCTGTGAGCCTAAGGCAAATGCATATGGAAGAGTCAGAGAAGTGGAAGGAGAAGGGTTGTTGAGTGTAATGAAGAAACTACATTTTAAGAAGCAAATGAATCGGAGCAACCTGCTACCGACATAATTGCTTTAAAGACCCCATAGCAAACATCAGCAGAATTCATTTGTAATTTACCATGTCCTTCATTTTGAACATGCTCCCTAAAGGTTTGTGTGAAAGTCATGACATCTACAAACACAATTTGTTTCAGATTGACTAGCCATGATTAATGTCTTCCTTTACTACCCTTGACCAAAATCACTCCCCTTGCCAAGAATGCAACAGAAGTCTTCATTTCACTTTTCATATACTGGGAACACCACAGTTGTGGTTGTTTTTTTGTTTTTTTTTTTTAAATGTTATAGCTTTCAGAAATGTTTAAGTAAACTTTGAAAACAGAATGTTCCTAATCTAACTCTGAAGAATTTCCTAAATTGGTCAATTAACATTTGTGGCAGAGGTTTCTAATTACTTAAGTCACCAGTTTACATCTGAAATATCTTGTACGCTACCTTGACTAGAATACTCAATAATGATTCTTCTAACTATATATCATTCATTGTGAGAGGTTCCAGCTAATTGAAATGAGCTTGATTATCCTAACACAGTTCTTAGCTGAGTGGTGTGCAGATAGCAACAATAAGCTTATTTGACATTCTTGTTTAAAATCACCGAAGTCGATGAATAAACATCTCATTCATCATGTGCTGAATGCCCTTCACACCTACTGACTACAATAGGAACAAACAAAATAAAGGCATATTTCTTATCCCAGTGCTGTATGCCTACCAATTTATTTCTAACAATTATTTTACATTTTTCTCCACAAATGTCCCTTTTACAAATTGAAATAAACTATTATTATTAAATATACAATTGTTGCAGCATGTGGACATGGTATTTTAGTGACTACAACTTAAATCAGAAACTTGCTGAAAACACATGTCACAGACAAATTGCCAATTGTTATAAATAATAGTGTGCTATGCAATAAAAGAAACTATTATAATAGCTGAAAGACCACACTGGTAAGTATATTATGGGAAAAATACTTTACAGTATTGATTAACCTCTTTCCCCTCCTCCTTCACACTAGAGTTTCATTTTGTTCTCCTCATATTGCATGACTTACAGAAACATATCTTAAAGTTAGGCATAGTCTGACTAGCTTAATGGATAATACTGGTGAACGAGAAATGAAAGTATATGGAATCAGGTTGACTTTTGGTGCATTAAAGAAATAGCTGAACATCAATATCTGCCAGCAGAAAAAGAACATATTTGTTAAAGAAAATTTATAAGTATTTAAAAAATCTTTGGGATATAAATCAAGATTGTTTTAAAAGCCATTTTTCATCTATGATTACTGTGTAGTAATCAGGCATATGTGTAAAGAAACATCAGCAAAAAGTAGTCTAAATGTACAGAGGTGACCAGCAGATGAAAACCTGTGGGTAATAAATATGCTGCACAAAGACCTTGCCTCAAAACTTTGAATTTTGGTAGACCTGAAGAGTGCTCAACAGAATGTCAGTTGAACAAGTCTGAGAATTGAGATTTAGAATTTTTGTCTTGTGGCTTTCTTTCCAAATGCAGATTTATATACACACTGACATAAATATGCATATACATTCATATAGTTTAACAGACTGGCCTGAATATTCATTGCATAATGCTGAATATCTTTTTTAAAGGTATTGTTTAAATGTATTGTTCAGAAGTGACTTAAAATAGAGAGTACACGTCAAACTTGTTTTTTGTTAGTAATCCCTCTTACTGTCTTCACATCACATTCAGTATGGGCATTTACAGGCTGTCCCTAGCCAGTAACCAACGAGTTAATATTTATCTTCAAATTTTTCACATAAATAGCACCAGCAGCACTGTTCTGCACTGCTCCCATGACAGTACAGGGTTTGGCAGAACTATCAATACAGCTGTAGGTGTCAGGTAAACAATTGCCATAAATTTCTCATTTATTGTCATCTACAAAAATTTCATGATCTTTCTTTCATTTGGCTTGAGCTCTGGCAATGTCTGATGGAGGTTGTTTTGTGACTGTTTCATAACAGGCTTTTATGTGACCTGCTATTCCATTTCAACAATCAGTGATTAGAAATAGATGTTCCTTTAGATTTATAAACCATTAATATAAACAGTTTGGAAGACTGTTCAAAGGGCTTCATCATGTCATTATGAAAAGAGCAGCTTTCTTTAAAGTTACAAAGGACAATCACATCTGTAGAGATTTGAGCCTCAGGGGAAAAAAAAGGAAAGTTGACTTGTGATTAGGGTGAAAGTCAGATGCTACTATGGGAAGCAATTTAGGATGAGGGAATTCCCCTGCCACCCCAATGAGCATCCTGAAATGATACAGTCATCAGCCAGAAGGATTAATCCTGATAAACTGTCCTGGTAGTGCCACTGAGACACTTCTGACAGTCAGATGAGGCTTTTAACAACTTACACCATCTGCATTGTTATTATAATGCTATATGCCATGAATTCATGGTGATACGGTCACGTTTATTCCTGGAAATCCCTGAAATCCCTCCATGCATTCCTTAGTTCCCACAGCTCTAAGAGAGTGATAAGAGGTTGCTGTTGCTACAGACCATCCACACTGGGCTACAAATACCTCTGAGGAGCCACCTGTACTAGGAACAATGAATTGGCCATAACTCATTTTGAAAAAGGAATTAGATGAAAGGCAATCCCTTTCAGACACTGGCAAGATTTTACCATCAGATTAGGAAACATCTTAGCACCTAGGATATATCTGCCAATGGCTCACAAAATAAAATGTATTAAGACAAAGGAATCCTGCCAGATTTGCAGGTTCAGAGTCTGCCTGAAAACCTCAGCTAGTCACAGGCTGCCAACACTAGATAGACACAGCAAAACTAGACAGGTCTTTAATGTAGTGATAGGGTGTGTGCCCAGCCAGAGTGAAGTCTCATGCCTCAAACTTTGTCCACTGGTAGCAGCTGTTTGATGTCACGGAGACCAGAGTCACTCTCAAACTGCAGAATTGAGGAGGGAGAAAACGAGATTTCCGGGACGCAATGGCAGAAGGAGTATTTCCCTAGTGTAAGCTTTCCACCAAGGCAGGAAACACATGCAGAAGGAGCCCACAAATGGTATGATGCTCGCAAAGCATCCCACGGCTGGATGGTGATTTTAGGCGAGGTCACTGCTGTGGGACTTGCAGGCGAAAGGTAAGCTGGGCGCTGCCAGCATGGAGTTCCACAGGAGGGACACGATGCGGTGAAGATGCAGACCGGACAATGAGGAAACTACTCAGTCAGAGAAACACTATAGCTACGGAGTGCCGCTCCTCAGTGATGCAGTTGAAATGGCGGACCGAAATGGAGCAGGCCACTATCTGTCTGTATAATCATATACTCAGGATATGTCTCACGACTCTACTCCCCCTTCTGCATAGTGTAATGTTGAAAAACCCCTCTGTTCTCAAGTAATAGAACACATGAATTCCCACTAAGTGAATGTGTATGTGGACTATTATTTGGAAATAGGAACTATTGTTTTAAGTTCTGTTTTGCTTAATTATTCATTATTTACTACTTTAATTATGTATGAAAAACCTCAAGTACTTCTGAATGTTCTTTAGGCAATGCAGACTCTAAGGCATGCTAAGAAAGTTATACAGTGAGGTGTCTCTTCCTTCCATTAGTCATAAGAGAAACATAAATTACAATTCAGCATATAATTCTCTGCTTCTTCACACAATGATTTAAAGTCGATTGAGTACAATTACTTCATACTCAGCATATTTACTGCTGTATAAAACTTTCTCTCTCCCATAAAGAAAAGGCATCCAGGCACTTTTCTGAACAACAGTATTGTTAAACATTTTTTGATGAGGCTTTTTTTGAAAACATGTTTTACCTTTCAGTTGTTTACAAATTACTTTGGCAGTGATTTGGGAAAGCACTTAATATGTGCTAATGTTCTTCCTTGAACAGGGACTTTGCTTAAGTGCTTTTCTGAGCAGAATCTCGTTCTGCTTATCTGTCCATTTATCTGAATTTAAAGTAGGGATTATTTTGATATCTTAAAACATTTTGAAACAAAGCTATGCAAGAGTAGCATATAGCTCACTTCCCCCATCTCCCCATCTGCAACATCTATGCTTCCTAACACATTCCTACCCCATCCTCATTTGCCATACTTGCTGGACAAGACACAGCATGTGCTGTGGTCATGCAGGAACTATATATATTCTTTCTTTACCGACTAGGCAATAGACAGGTTAAGTGATTGGTCAGCTGGCGTCTCTAGTCCAGTACACAAACCTTACGTAGCTGAACCTTGCTTTTCGACTTGCAGACCCAACCAACAGGTTGGTGACCGTAAGTGGTCATTTTTCACACTTCTGTTGAGAGAACATAGAATCTGTGAAATCTTTTTCTCTGTTATTGAACTCATGTTGGCTCATGGGTTCACAGTTCTTTATGGTGCCTGACAGATAATGTGACCACAGAACTTTGTTTCCTTATGAAGCCCGGGGGTAAAAACCCAAACCATGGATATTGAATTTATGAATATTTGGACAAAATTAATAACTAAAAAAGTCATGAATACTACCAAGTTAATTTTATATGACTTACTCAGAGTAATGTTAGTATTTTTTTTCAGTATTTGATCAGGTCTGGTAATGTTTTAGTCATCAAATTGCAGAGAGGTTTGCACGATGCAGTTTGCAAAGTCTTTTCAAAGTGTTATTTTCCTTTAGTCTGCTTCTTGTCATTGTTAGAGCTGAGCAGTGTACTTAATCTTGTTGATGCTGGTGACTGCATGAGGAGGCAGTTAAGATTTTAATATTAGTTGTGGTAGAGCTCTGTGCATAAAGATGAGCCTTAATCACTTTTGAATTAGTTCACTGCTCCTGTCAGCAAATATTCTCCCTCTTTGATGCTCTCAGACTACTCTACTCACTAACTGTCTTAGAACACAATTCTTCAGTTTCTATGGATGCCCACGGTAGCCTTCACTGCATTACTTTATTCAGCAAAATGCCACCAGCAATATCTTCTCCAAAAAGAGAGAAAAAACACTGAAGAACAAGCTAATAATTTTGCATGTTTAAAGAAGAATCTGTTAATTTCACATAAACCATCAAAAAGAAAGGGCCACTAGAGGGAAGTAAATCCAATATGCTCAAAGAAAATAAAATGCAAGCTCCTCAGCTACTGTAAATTATTGCAGCTAACAGAATGGTCTGGATTTACAACAGCTGAAGGTATTGTTCTAGATTCTGAACAAAGATATGACAATTGAAGAAAACAATTTATATATTTCTAAAGAGGTCTATCACTTCATGCAATGTCTATACCAAAAACATTAAAACAGTATGTATGAAAAGATTACATATAAAAAGGTAGTATGAACACGGGATAAATATGTTGTGTAGGTATAATTTATTATAGATCTAGATCTTTCATATTAGACACACATCAAAAGAGAAAAATTGTTTTAAACCAGTATGTTTGGACTTCTGGTAATGCAGTCCCTGTACACATTAAGATATTTTTGGTTTGTTGTTACATCATGCATATAAACTTGGATCTTTGTTTTATATGAACATGTGCACAAACCTGCAACACCATGCAATAAGTACTGTCCATTTCAGTATAATTAAGATAAGGAAAGATTGCAACAGTCAGTTTACTGTTTGGTGGTATAGCTGGGGAAAAAAATGCAATAGAAAGGCGATTATTTACTATTTTTGGTAAATGTGGCAAAAGCAAAACTATAAATTGTTTACTAATAGGTGGCTAACAATAAAAATAAAAAGGTCACTAATCCTTTTATCTGGGAACTTCAATGTGATTTATAAACATTACTGAAGTCTCTGCAACGTTCTAAGCTGTAGTTCTACAGCTTCCTTTTCTGAGGTTAGATACCCTAGCTTTCACCATATCACTTGTTATTTATGACTAAAAGTAACTCACAAAAAATGTTTATTGTCCTCTCAATAATTTCCATCAACAAAAACCCCATTAATTTTCATCCATATTTCATAAGACGTTATCTTTCCCTCTTTTACTTCTAAATATATAGTTACTGTGCTTATGATTTTATACAACTACACAGTACAAAAATGGTTGTATCTTTATAACTACATTTTATAGATGCCTCCATTTCGTTTATTACAATGCTTTCTCCTGCAAAGATGTCTTTTTATATCCAAATAAACTGACAGATATTCTGGAAATCTGGTCTTAAATTCTCTGAAGCCCTTCCAATACCACTTTTAGTAATGTAAGAATTATTATAGGGAATGCAAGCAGCCTACACTCTAGAGTTTACTGTCAGTGTGTCACAAATTATCAAAACATTGGTCTTTACCCTGTTTTGAGTAAACTGCAGTGAAAATCTATATCCTTAAACCAGGAACAGACAACAGCAAACGACATTTTTTAAAAGCCCACCACTTAAATACACATCACAAGCTGTGTTCACACAGCTGTTAGCCAGTTTAAAAACAAACCATATCTCTGGTGACCTCCACCTGTGCACGCTTGGTGACTTGCATTTAGTACCATGTAACAGAACATCTAAAAATAAGTACACATAGGGGTAGTTTCTGGTACCACTTTTTTTTCCTTTAATTAGAAAGGAAAAGAGAGATACAGGTTCACAACGTGATACATAGCCTAAGAGCTTAAGGCAATTCTCAGTGCAAGGGGTATATCATTAGGCATCTTATATAATTAGCTCTTCTGTTACCATCATCACATGAACAGTGAGTGAGTAGTTTTCATGCTTCTTCTAATCCATTTTAATGAATATTATTAGTATTACCATTGTCATTATCATCACCATCACAGCAAGCTGTTAATTTTTGTATGCCCAAAGGCAAACAAGTCATTACTTACTCATCAACAAAACTACTTGTCCCAGATACATAGGTAAGCAGATTTTCGCTAGGCTGATCAATGAAAGAACCCAGGGCCTTCCTACAAGTGGAACATAACAGGATCCTCCTGAACATTAGCACTTTTACTAAATACTTTCATATTATCAAAGGTCTTCTACTCAAACCCGTAGTTTTGCCAGTTTGGTTCCTGTTCTACATTAAACACTTCAGCTACAGTTGCAATGTCACTGCACAGTAGGTGAAAAACATTTCTGGAACAAATGTCAGCGAGGGATAATTTTGAAATAACCTTCTCATCTACAGTAACACAAGCCAGAAGATAACACTGCTATATAGGTTGCTTTGTTGGAAACCTATGATGCTCTTTGCTGGCACAGTGACTATTTCTAAAGATGGAAGAGGAAAAAGTTGCAGAAATAAAAATATAGAGCTCTTTTAGTTTCCCATGTTTCTCATAAAGGTCATCCTTGAACATGAATTTGAACTGAAAAGGGGGGAAGAAAAAGCTCAAAAACAATAATGCAAAGTGGACAATTAAAGGAACAAAAAAAATCTATTAGCATACCTCCCCTAAGGGAATGGCTCATACAGATGTTGAAATATCTTACAGGGGGGCGTCCTGTATTAGTACCATGAAACATGGATACTAAAAGGAAGTTAGTTCACTTTCATTTCACCTTTGAATTGTGAAATTGCAATAGATAACCTGTGGTGTTTTACTCTTTCAAAACAGAAATCGTAAGGAAAGACTTGGAAAAGCACCAGATGCAGACTCCAGTTCTGATGAACCATTGATACAGTTAGTCTCAGGTTGTTAAATCTTGCACTTAATTTTAAACAGGAAGATATGTTTTTGTGCCTTTTGTATTGAGGCCGAGGGCCAACTGCCAGAAGCATGTAATGCCCTCATCAGCAGGAGATGGAAGTCCTCACCAAAACCACTTAAAAACGTGTAACAATCTGCAAAACATCCTAACTTGCTGACCCAGACTTCCAA
Source organism: Mycteria americana (assembly GCF_035582795.1). NCBI lineage: Eukaryota > Metazoa > Chordata > Aves > Ciconiiformes > Ciconiidae > Mycteria > Mycteria americana. The sequence continues at coordinate 103,786,663 of NC_134365.1, read as the reverse complement.
GAAACAAAAAGATCCCCCTAATAAGTGTGTAGATGTCAGGGGCACAGGAACAGACATGCAGTGCTGGGACTTACCATCTTGGTCTGTGGTAACCGTGATAGCTGTGAACTGCTTGGGAGAGAAACTCAGCTCCGAGACCCCATTCGTGGCTTCTATTTCGAAGGTGTAGTTCACGTGTGACACAAAGTCAAGCACCGTCACAGAGGAGTTGATGAGACCTGTGTGCCTGGGGATGAAACGGATACCTCCCCCACAAATCTCACACTGGCTGGCATCCGACCCACATTTCTTACAGATGACACTGTAAGTGAGATCTTTTCTTCCTCCGGTATCACTCGGGGGGCTCCATTCCAACATGAGAGCTGTTTCGTTAATGTTAAAAATGACATTCCTCGGAGCAGAAGGTGGCCCTGCAGAGAAGGAGGGAAAAGGCTGTTAAGCGACAGTTGTCTATTTTGGAGAAAAAAAAACCAACATGAAAAAATATATTAGTCTTACGGCAATTATTTGCAAATAGAAGTTAAAAGAGTTATGTTTCAATAACAAATTCAATGGAAAAATTAAAAATTCTCTATATACTTACAATCCTTGAAAATTAAGCAGGAATAATAAATAGGTGAGATCATAAAAAGCTGAATAATCTAAATAAATTAGAATTAATTCAGAAGTCACTTAAGGCAACATAAAAATGACTTGGGAATGTCAAACCTAGACTTGATAACACAAATTTGCACTAAATATCTCTTGATCTTGTGGGATACTGGGGTAGAGCTGTAACCACTGAATTTATTTCTTTATTTTATGTCTAGTAATGTAGGCTTTTCTGATACTTATAATCTTTAATGTTTTATAAGAGTTAAATTGAATAATAAATAAATAACAGCTTTGGAATACCTACAAGAGGTAAAATTGTTTGTATTAGTTCTGCAGTGCCAGATATTTTTTCTATCCTTCAGTGCTTATCCCCAGGGATTTCTTTGCTGCTGCTCATTAACAGAGTTAGGTGGCAACAGGCCAAGACTATTAGGCACAAGAGACAGTTTATAAGTTTTTTCTTTCCCACCTGGCACCTCATCAGCATCAGTATAACAGTGAAGACATCAACCTTGCAAGCTAAAGATCTAAAAGGATGGCCGCAAAGCAGGAGAAAAAGTAATTCTGGAAGACTGTGAGGAGGGCTGCAAACATAGTAGCAGGAGGCAGAGTATAGGGAAGCTCAGCTAGCAAGCAGGTGGTAAAGCTCTCTGTACTGTCGGACGAACCACGACTGACCATTTCCCATGGATCCCACAATAGTCAAGGTACATCCAAGAAGTTTTAAGTTGTTATGCTGACTTACTGTGTAGGATCCCATGTAAATCATCTGAGGCTTTATATATCAGCTTTCACAGTCTGATGGAAGAACTTTACCACCTAATGATTTTTCAGGAATTAGCGAGGGGGTGAAGGAAAGGCAGAAATTGTTAAAGGAAGTCTGAATAATCTTGTCTCCATTTCTTATTATATTCTTCTTCTTCCACTTAACATATTTCGGCCAAGCACTTACAGACACATGGTTTTCAAAAGCAATTTGTATATAGACCCAAAATATGCCCATAAAATTATGTAAGAAACACAGATTTAGCAAAATGCAAGGCCTTATACTCCAGGTTTTGATATATGTAAGATGACTGTGGTAAACTCAACTGGCGATCTCTGGGGTTTTTTGAGCTGAATGAGTTGAATAAGCATTATATTCCCAGCTCTCAACATAAAATCACGGTGCACATGGATTGCTTAGCCAATCGGTAGAGGAACTTTGAAAACTTTCAGCTTGCTTTGCAGCTTTTCGTGATTTATACAGCCTGCCAGCAAGACTTAAGTATAAAGTTTTGATTGAGATACTGTTCAAACTTCAAGTGAGCTTTTCAGTACTTCAGGGCCTCTCAAGCAGACTGAAAGGCTATATGAAACATTTGCAAATGACACCAGCTAATTGTTACACAGAGTGTATTTCACCTAAGAAATTGAGTGGCACAGTAAATCTGAGAGAGTCAGATAATTAAAATATCATAATGTCTTTCATAAAAACTTTAAGACAATGAGAGAAGAACTAAACAAACAAACAAACAAAAATATTGATCAACACTCTTGTAAATTCCAGTTCAACAACTTGTAGGATGAGGGCAAGACCTTGTGGCCAAAGGATGGTCAGCTAAATGTCAGAACTTTCCATTAGGAAGGAAAACAAAGTATCAAAGCTCCTCCTAACATTTCATACATAAATCACAATCTCAAATCTCAGAAAAAAAAATTAAAAATATACTCCTTTTTTCTAACAATTCAATTCCATTTTTTTCCCTTAAGATCTGCAATTACTACAGCACTGATACACTGATTCGAATTTCAAACTTTTAGCTGTTTATTTGACTGAACAAAATGTAGTGATTTAGAAAATCAAGCCCATGAGTGGTTCTGAAATATACACCTACAACTGAAATAAATCCATTTACTCAAGCTCTTAATTCTTGAAGATGACCCTGAATACTAAAATGGACTATACATTAACAGAAAACATTACTGTATCTTACATTTTACTAATAAACTACATAGTAGTAAAGATCTATACAGTTGTATCTACACATAGCGGCAAGAATGAATACTAATGAAGGAAAGAGGCAATAATAGTTGCAGAAAAAAGGTCACTATTCACCAACATTTGTAATTTTTAAGTGACGCTATTAGTTTACTTATGTGACATAAATGTGGGTATAAAAGCTGGAATGCTTATAAAGGGAAAAAAGTTTGTACAGCGTGGGAGAGATAATGTGAACCAATAAATGCTAAAATTTTCTGTGAACTGTAGTTGAACACTTGAGTTGCTTTTTTGTTTCTAGCATTTATTTGTAACTTTAAATAACTGAGACTATGTTTTCATTAAAATGATTTTTCCCTAAAGTAAATGATGAGTTAGCTGCTGGATTTCAAGCACTTGGTAATTCAAATATTTGGAGGTGTTACATCGCTTTGCATTTTTTTAGTGGACAAGAAAGTTTAAAATATTTTGAATGTGTGAGTATTTATTCGTATACCTATCTGTGCAAAGTTCACAGTTAGCAGCTAAAAACCCCCTGACAGTAAAGACCAGTTATTTTCAGCGTATCAAGGAATCATGTAGCTGAACTGTACGTGGCTCATTGGTACTGAAGATCAATATTTCTGGAACCCGTCAGATGAAATTTATTTTTGTAATTTGCAATTTTTATGGTCACAGAGAATATTTTGAGTATTTCCTTCCTGGCCTTTGACTGTGACCTTGTGCTAAGTCTAACACTGACGCATTTGAAATACTTTAATATATAAGTATTTATAAACGCAACTTGTTTAACAAAGGCTAATTATATTGATAGATCATTTTCCAACGGTGTGGAAAACAGAGACAAGGTACAGCCTTGAAGATACTGATGTGGTCCAAAAGCCCCTACAACCTTAGAGTGTCTCAGATTTACAAATCTCCAAACTTTCCATAAAATTACTGTGAGCTTGATGGTTCTAGCTACTCTAGAAAACAGTCCTGAGATCAGAATAAGCTAAAACTAGCACAGATTACTTCAGCTTCAGTTCTTATTATTTATGTGCGGAAGACAGGAATAATTATGCTTCCTCTAAAAACATGCTGTGAGAATTAAATAATGACTGGTCTTAACAAATTCCCACTGTTAAAACCAACGAGGAGTTTTAGGAATATGGAGGATGAGCCTTAATCACACTTACATATGTGCATAACTTTAAGCGGATCAGTAATCCCCTTGAAATAATTGGTAATACTCATGCACTTAAAACTAAGCATGTGTGTAATTGCTCAAAGGATTGGAGCCAATGTTTTGAAACTGGCTTAAATTTAATCTTACATAAACTATAGATATTATGACACCGGGTCATCATAGCTCAGGGTTTTTTTATGTTACTTCATCAACTTTGGCAGGCCGAAACAGGAATTAATGTGAATCCGAGCTATAGGAGAGTTTTCTCTGGCTTTGTCACTTTTAATTTTCTGTCAGATTTTTGTTATGCTGTATCTAGATGGCATCAATAGAAGAGCCAATACAGTAGATAAAATAACCTTTCTTTTAAATTTATTTTTTGTTTGTACTAGAGAGTGAAGGTTGTTATATTCATGATTTGGGACTTCATCCTCAATTGTAAGAGAAAACACGAATTATTGTACATTCATATTTCAATGAATAGGGAGAACATTATCAATTATGTTAGGGGTGTCTGAAAGTATATGACTGTCCGCTTGCAAATACTGAAAAAAACCTCAGACACCCTTCATACTCAAGGCCCCTCATGCCAATTTGCATGATGATTAAATAGCTTTTTAATTGCTGTTAAATTATGCCAGTTAAACTGTGATTTCATGCAAATATTAAGCTGTAATGACATGCAGTGAATCATTTACTAAGATTTAGAACTTGGAACAAAGAGAGACAATTAATTCTAATCCTCAGATTCAGCTAAATTATGTGTCACTGGGCTTTTATGAATGTGGTCTGATTGCTTTGTTATCATTTATAAATTATACAAAGATTATTTGACACATTGGAAAACTTGGCAGCAATAAGCCTTCTGCAGATATCTGTGCAAAGCTCTTGGGGATCTCCTTATATTGATTTTTAAGGAAAACAAGTATATTGGTGAAAATGATGGATCCTTTCCTCACAGCAAAATTCATGACTTTGGATTTTATGCAAAAGAGTAAAACACAGTTCAGATGGATGAGCGTTAGAAAAAATGCAGCTCTTCTTCTTAGATGAAACACAGCCCACAAAGCGTTAGCAATGTTGTTTGCTTCATTTACAAATTATAATGTAAGAAGTATTTCTACACTCTCTGTGGAGTAGACTGGCATTGATGTCTTATGGAGAAGCAGGCCCACTCCAAAAGCAACAGAGCTGAGTTTATGCCTCATGCAGTGCTTTGCACCTCATCTTGCTTTGAGTATCCTCTCCGTCTGTGAAGGTGAAGTGCATTTTGCCCTTTATGGAAGGAGAGAGAAGCAAACCCAACGCTGCAGAAGTCTAGTGAGGGCAATGCAGTATTTTAAACACTACAGAGGGATGACTGGCTGGAAAAAACGTTGTTTTTTAAGTGAGAACTGTCCGTTACCAACTATTGGACTCACAGAAGTGTGTGTTATTTGACTACTGAATTTACAGCGGAAGGGCAAAAATTAACCATTGTCTTCTGAGAGTACTCAGAATCAGCATCTGACTGTGCCCCTTGAGTTCATAATTACTTTTTTATACACATACATACATACACGTAGCATAGATAAATAGTGTCACTTGATGTAGAATGCTGTATTACATTTTTTCCTTTCCAGAATCACTTATTCTTTTTCTGTGAGGCAGGCAGGAAGAATGGAAGCCAGTGACTGCAAACCAATACTCCAAGTCTGAGCGTAATGATAAGCTGCAAACAAGTATATATATAAAAATAACAATAGAGGCAGTAGAGTCAAAGACTTCAAGCAAGTTGCTTGATTTTGCTGCTGGAATACAGTGTCGACTCTTAAAAAAAGAGGATACAGTTTGTGGCAGAAGTTACTGAACAGAGCGTAAGTTTGTTGGGTTCAAAATTGTTTAAGCATAACATGAAAAGAGATGCATTCAGACTCAGACACCCAGTATAAGCCTGCCTGCCTTTGACCTTGAAAAGATGGATCAATTTATCCAATTACATTATAGTGGGAAATGTTAAAGTTTATGTACAGAGTAATCAGACAGGGGATTAGATGCTATTTGTTGCTCACTGTGTATGCAGAGAGATCACTGATAGAGTACTCACATATGGCAAAGAAATACAATAAGGAGAAAGAGTAGCAGCAAGAGATTGATAACAAGTGCCAATCAAACAAAAAAAGGCTAGGAGAAAGAGATTAACAATATACCCTAATGTAATTTTCATTCCTCTTATTAAAATTAGTTTTCTATTATGCTTTTCTGCAAAGTGCACACTCTTCTTTTACAAAATACAGTTACATGAAGTAAAAATGGGAACTGTACAATTTTGGAAAAGCATACAGTATGCACTTTCACAGAATTAATGAAATTAGATTTGAAGCTCATCTTGAAAACAGTGGATGCCTGAAGCTAAACTCTTAATTTCGTAGTCTCTTAAATCAAGGTCCTTATTTTCCATAATGCTGCATATGCAAGTTTTCCAGTACTGAGGAAAAATTCTGGAGTGAGGAATAATGTCTAACCCGATACAGGAATGAAAAGAGAGAGAGAATAAAATATCTACCTATCTCAGGCATATTGCTCTGCAGGACTTGGGGAAGCAAATGAAATAGATATGAATACAGCTGGTTCAAAACATTTGAATATGAAGAAATTTGTAAGGGGAATCCACTATTCATTCTGTGTTTAATTCAAGACTAATTCTCATTTAAAAAGTCACAAGAAAAAATTCTAATTTCTTATGCCACATATCACATGTCAGGATACACATTTGCAAATGAACATAAAAAATGCAGATCTGCCCCAAAAGTGGTTATGCAGAAAAGGCATTTTCTGACTGCACAGCCTTTTCTCTCTATTTAGTTAAATTGGCTCATTTTTTTTTCCTAACTTTTCAACTCCTTTTATTATGGTAAAGCATGGCAGTTTGGAAGGAACAATCTAAATTCTACTCATAGCTGTATATTTGTTTATTAAATTTAAATTAGCCACATCTGCACAGACCCACCGAAGGCAAGGAAGTTGTATTTATGACAGAAACATAATTTTAATAACTGAGAGCATAATTTGAAAGAAGTGGGGTTAAAGATATCATTTAGGGAATAATTTGGCCTGCAGACTCTTCATTACTGATGATGTGCAAGAAGGTAAGAGTGCAGTCTGCCTGTCAAGAGTCTCGGTGTCATTAACAGAGCTGACAATTAGTGAAATAATCATCATCGTAGGTATAAGATGAATACATCTGCTGTTACAGTCAATGACGTACTGATACCTTGCAGTCTAGGCTGAACGAGAGGCAATGCATGGTGGCACTGAACCAAGAGCAAGGCAGAAACTAGAATGTGGTTCACTGTCTCCTTTATTTCTTATTTCTCCCAAGTCAGGGTGAGATGGGGCACTGGAACCTCTGTTGTGGTTGATTTCTTCCCTGCCTCCACTCACTTGGTTGCTTTGGCTGACACCCTCAGCAGGAATGGAGAGGTCTGGCAGCAAGTCTTCCCTGACAGTTTTTGGCCAAAGCAGCTCTCAGCACTCTGCTTTTGTTGGGAAAGCACTGGGGTGTTGTAGGTACCTGCTCCCGGATGCCACAGGGCTCTCATGCTCCTCCCTACCTTATCAATACTAATGGGTAGCAGGGCTTAAAATTGTGCCCTGAAAGATAATTATGGAAACCTAATGCCATGTATGAGAAATTTTTTCAGAGAAGAACTGTCTTCTAGAGATGAAAAATCAATGACTTATAAATAATATGGAACCACATCTGCATAATGCATGAGTGAACCCATCTTTCTAAGCATGAAACTGTCAAGAGCACCTGGGATGTGTGTTAGTTCTGTGGGTAAGTTTTTAATGGCCTGTGCTTGGGGCACTCATTTAAGTGGAATTATTTGTAATCATCATTTTCCTGTGGGAAGTCTGAAACAACATTGTTTATTCCCTCATATATTTCGTGCAAAAGATAGGCCTTGCTCCAGAGTGAGCTGACAGCATATTGTGTGCGTTGGATTGGGGTGCCTCTCTGAACCCTACGTCCCTTAAACAGCTGGAGGCTGAGATTTACCCTTCCCATCTGAAAACCCTATAGTTAGATTAGATAACTTTCTGCTAAGTGCCTTGGATCTGAGGAATGCCATTTTTGGTGTCCATCACTCCCTTTTAGTGGATGGACAATGTCTTGGTCTTTGTAATGACCTCAGGATTACAGAATGCCTATGACTTTGTAACGCAGCTCCAAATTACCTGGTATATTCCCAATTTGTCCAGGACATTACCATTTGGAGAGACGAGCATGAGCACAGGAAGTGGTTCAATTCTGCTAGCGTCAGCTCAGTTATTTTTACATGGTGCTGCCTTACGCAGTGTAAACATACCAAAATTATGACTATACATTGATGGTTATTGCAGCAGTACTTTGTTTTCATGGTTTTATCTCTTAAGCTTTTTGTATACTTAGTCTGTTAAAATACTTCATGCATTTAACATGTTAATTTTTTTTGAATTCTCTTAACAAGAGGACTATGGCAAAAAATGTACTTGAATCAAATCCTCCACCAAAAGAGCTAACAAAATGCTACACAGAAAACTAAGTATCTTAGAAAATTTGCAAACAGATTTTAATCGTCTTTATTAAATAATAGGTTTTTATATGTAAATATAGTATCTCACCCGCAGATTTTTAAATGCTGCTGTTTGTTCCCAGTTTTGAGATTAAACAGATATAGTTGCTTTATAATCAATAAATGAATCCCAGTGAGTAATGAACCACGTATGAAAATCTATGAGAAATATTTTATTAAGTGAAAAGAAAATTTATGCTTTATGTTTCTAGACATAAGCACATTGATCAAAGTAATAAAAATCTCTTCTCAGTCAGAATTTCTGCCCCTAGATTGCTGGGCATCAGTTTTGTCTTAATGACAAATATAGGTTAGTAAAAAATCACAAAATGTTGTATTTTAAAAATTATCAAAAAATCTAAAGAATTTTCATTATCACAGTTGTGTAAGAGGGAATAATTCTCTGTTGAAAGAAGTTGATATGCAACAGAGTAATTATATCTCCTTCTGACTGGACACATCTTTTTCCCTTTCTTTTTATGATTTTCTTGTCTTTTTTAGAGAGTTTAGTTTTTACTCAATTGTGTTGGGATGATATTTGTCTTATAGTTTTCATTTAAATCTGGGGAGACAGCAGAGTATGTCATATCAGTTTTTTTCTTTATGTGACTCCTCATTTTTTTTGAAAGTTTTTGTACAAGCATATTTTCATGTATTTAAAATTCTAGTAGTTAAAACTCAACATTGCTATCTATATGACAATGATTACATACTTTGTATTATCTCTCAGAACTACAAGTTAAAAAGTTACCAAACTAAGAGACACGTCAGTAGTTTTAGGGATATCTAGACTGAATAGAAATATGATGTTTGAATTTTGATTTTAAAAATCTCTTTTGGTTATCCTGAATGGGATTCTTCACAAAATGTACAAACTCATGTCATTTTTTAAAAATACAAAAATAAATAAATGAGGCACAGGAGAAGAGAATTGCAGACACTGGAACTGATCAGACTTACGTGTACATGCCATAGTTGGAGGGTCCTTCTCAGCTCTGAAGTAACCTTTCTCACACTGACAGACAGAAGTTGCTTCTACGTAAGTCAAACTGTGTGGAGGGCACTTGGAGCACTTTACATTTCCAGCAAATGCTTTATAGAATCCAGGCCTGCAAGCTGCAAAACAAGAAAATAAGTTTCATTAATAGAAGCAAGTTTTGGTCATAAGTAAAATCTGTTCCATGCAGTTATAATGCACCTTCTTTCTTTTTCAACCTAGATATGTATGCTATTTTGATCATAAAATTCTTCACAGTTTTTATTTTGGTGTATGGACTTAAAAATAAAATAATTTGTTCTTGGTATATAATGGGAAATCATTAAAAGAGAGAGCTTCCAAATTTACAGACAGTCCTCACTGCTGCTTGAAATTGTTATCTAGACAACTTCACTAATATCACTAAACAAAAGCACATTATCTATGTTTTACATAGGTTCCATATGTTAATAGGAAAGAGTGAGATAACTTCTTACCCGCCAAAGCTATTTATATGGCTTCCTTATTTAAGTAATGGAGACCTGCAATGTTAATATGTTTACCCTCACAATGCCTTGATAAGACAAGGATGCCATCCCTATATATTTATAGATGGGTCTGACTTGCCCATAGTCCCCTGAGAAGCCTCTGACAGAAGGGCCCCATCAGCTGGGTCCTCTGCACCTTGTTGGCATGAGAGGCTGGGAGGTGCTGCTATAACCACCTTCAGAGATGTAGGAAGGAGATGCCAATACCCTCCAGCACAAACTACTGCAAGCCTGAGGGTATTCTTAATTGTGCCAGGAAACAACCTGGATAGCAGCTGCCCTGGGGATGGGGGATGTTGTGATAGTCAGAGCTCACCGTGCCCCCAGTTACTTGGAGCAGGGGTCCTGCCGTTCTTAACCACAGCACAACCTTACGTGCCTTTTCGCTGGCCTTTAAAGCAGAAACAATTTGTTAAAATAAATCTTATCATAAATCTGCCAGGTTTGCATTCTGAAATATTATTTTAAAACTATCCTCAGACTTCATCACACACGTTTAAACAGAGATGTCTTTCTTTCTCCTGCCAGCTACCACATTTACACATGCCAGCATGTATTGCAGTTACTGTCTTCTGGCTTCCCAGAAGACAGTACTGAAAAAAAAAACCAGAACTGAAACAAATGCAAGACCAACTCAAACATGTATACACTGTACAGACTCATATTCCTTCTGACTCCTTCAGCAGTACGATGGAAACCATTGCTATAAATATGATTTTGAAGATCCATGTGGCTGTTTCTCATTTTGACATATTCAAGACTATTTCCTTTACACTGCTAGAGAAACTAGGCAGTACTTTCTTCCCTTGTAATAAGACAAAATAACAATATTAAAATGAGGTGTTCTTTAAAAAGTACCCAAAAGTATGCATTTTATGGATTCTGTCAGTTCATATTGAGTTATTAAAAAGTATTAACTCATAGATAACATATACACAGATCAGTTTTGCTTCTGATTCCAAAGGACTTGCTTGACATAAAAGCAGTTTCATTAGTAGCTGAGGGAAAAGGAGTGAGAAGATGGGACTGAAAAAGATAACAGTTGATTGCCTACCAGAATCCAAGAGACAATTTTTCAAAGGTAATTTTAAGAGCTTAATTTTGACTCAACAATTTCAGCAGTTGTCCTCGCAGTGTGTTCTTGTGGCTTTGCTGAACAGACATTAGGGAGGAATCCTGCCCTGCTGTCACTGACAGAAAAAAAAAAATTTCTGGTGTTAGAGATAAGAGGGGTGGGAACAGCAGGGGTTTCCCCTTTGAACGAAGGCTACTGGTCTGATACAATTGTGATTCTAGTGAGTGGTAATTTTCTACTGATTGGAAAGACAGCAGGTTTGGTGCATGGAAGAAGGCAGCACTGTAGATATAGGCCGTAGGCACGGACTCCTCTTCACTGTGCTGGAACAAAGGAAGAGAGGACGTGAGGCAAAAGCGGGGAAGGGTGTTACACTTGCCTGCTCCTTTCTTCTTTTCTCATGCCCAAATCCTGCCCTGGCTTATCTAAGCATGAATACTAAATTCTTGCTTTTAATAGCTACCTTTCATACATGTCGTGCGATACAAAGAAGTTTGTGATTAAAGAGTTGGCAATTCCAGGTTATGGTTTCAGTCAAAGCAAAATGAGTGCTCTTTAAAATCCTTGTTACTTCTGAAATTCATGTCTGTCAGTTCTGAAATCATTCTTCCCTTCTGTCCCCCAAATGACAAACCACATTGGATCAACAGAAACACAGCATTCTCTTTCAAGAGAAATATTCTGTTTAAACTTCAAGCAGTTCACTATTCCAAAATAAAACTCAAGGAGAAGATTCATTTCCAATTCAAAAAATTAAATATTTTATTCTGAAATGGTATTCTGTAATGTATTTAAAGCAACTATGGTTTTGATATGGTATGTCTCTGAAAAGAAAGCACATATATACTCATAGAAAAGATGGGGGAAAAAAATAATGGATATGTGGATCATTTTACTTCTTTTGAAGCCCACCCAAATACATTTATCCATTAAGCCAGGTATGTACCACAAATTCTGAGGCAGAGGAAGATATCAGGGAAGGTTTTCAAAGGGAAGTTTACAAAGCTATTGATAACCCTCTTCCTGTCCAAATGTAGAATCACACAACCATGATTCTTGTACACTTTCAAATAAAAACCAGCCCTTCATAAACAAGATGAAATAACACAACCTGAAAACCCGCAAATGATCACAAGCCTGGGATAACTCACCTCTCTGGATAACTCAGTGCTGATTGCCAACATTCAAGGTGAAAGAAAATAAACTGTTACTCTATCCAAATCAATGAACATGCAGCATGAGTCTGAAATATAGCACTTCAGCTGCTGTACATATCTAAGCTTAGACTCTAACAAATGTTGTGTTTCAGTGGCACAATTAACAAAAAAAATTGCTAAATTTACCATTTTCCACAGAAAATTTGCAAGCACTACAGTTACTACCCAGGTTTTTAAAAGCTCATTTAGGAAATGCCTCAACTGCTATGATTTCAGAGATATGTCTCCCTCTGAAGAAAACAAAAAGAATCTCTCTGTTCTTTAGCCTTAGGTGTCTTCGTGGAGGCTCTATAAGACCACTGTATGCCAACTGTAGCTCACAGCAATTCCAATTAAAATTTACAGGAAAATTGCACAAAGGAGTCAATGGTATAGGCATTCCATTGTAATTTCTGATTTATGCATTACATTTTGTAGAACTGGGGTTTGTAAATGTTCTGCTATGAGATTGCAGATTGAATTACTGCATGTAAATCACTGTGTGTGACTGCAGGTTGTGATATCAAACCACGCACAAGCACTAGATGTTGTATTCAACTTCAGAGTCCTAAAGTCACGTTATCTAAAATAAGGATTAGGATACGACTCTGTAAAGGGATTAATCAATAGGCTTACTTACATGCTTACTGTTAACCAAGTTCCTCAGATTTTGCCTAGCTTCCTATTATTTCTATTGTTTATTCTCTTGTGGTAGTTTCAGCCACACAAAATTAATTAGTGCACAAACTGCCTGATGGGCAAATCAGAAACTCAAAACCTTTTAATTATAAATGGGTTGCGGTTTTGTATTTGGAGAAGGAAAAAAGCCATCTTTCCCGCGCAAAACCGTACCCTATGTAAATATATTACAAGTAAGTTAGAAGTTTTTTCCAGATGTTTATGTATGCAGAAAGTTTCATTTTGTATGGGTTAATAAATCAGTATTTTCAAAGTGTTTCTCATAACATTTTTTTTCACTCGGCTAATAGCTATTGCACCTATCAATTTCACAAATTATTTGTGCGTAGGTTAGTGTAAACTAAAATTTAAACTATGAAAAGCTGCTGTCTGAAAAAGTTTCTAATGACTATTCCAAAAACCCTAAACTTTGTTTTTATCTTTGTTACCACAGAGTATTTTTTCCTAACTTCCAAATCACTGGGAGGCATCTTATTTTCCCTAACATTATCTAACAGAAGTGACTTTGTGAGTTACTAATTATACGAACTGTATGAGATTTGACTTTTGTAAAGCCTGGGGGAAGATAATATATTGTCTTAATGGTTAAGTAATTAGCAGGGTATCTGAATGAACAATTCAAAGACACTAAAGTTTTCTCCAATGAAATACCAGAGATCATGCAGAGAAGCATTGATAATTTAATTGGCTTCATAAAAGATGACACATCTATAAATGTGCTTTACTACAGCTTTATCAGGATTTGACGATGAGATTTTTAAACTATAGAAACTTTGTAATTAATATAATTTTCCTTATTTAGATGTTTAATATATGGTATTTAGTTTTGTTTGTATTATACACAGATGCATATGAAGAGAAATTAATGCTATGCAAAGCTCTGGTGAACTCTTGAAGTGACTGAACTCAAGAAAGTGATAGAACTCAAGAAAGTGATTCATGGCTTGCTAGCCTCCCAGCCTGGGCAAAGAGGAGGAGAAAACATTTATCAAGCAGCTGCAAAAGAGTTTAGCACTGTTGATGTTATTTGCAGAGCTACTAAAGCAGACTGGAAAAACTTTAGAGGTGCATTGTACACTTACTGCCTAAAATGAGATACGATCTTAGCTGTTCCAAAAAGGACGGTACGTGTGTGGTGCAAGACACTGTGGGAAGCCACTCTTCCCTGTCCACAGCTGCATGGTCGGTCTATGGCTGATACCACCCCTAAGGGCCGCAAGCATATCCCCCTGCCAGGGCTTTGGCTGTGGGGGCTCAGGGCCAGCTCAGAAGCAGTGCAGCCAAGGGTGGCCCCATCCCACTGGGGCCATGGGGAAAGGCTCTCTGACAGAGAGGTCATGAGGCTGACCCCTGCCTGTGGGAGCTGCTTTTGGCTGAGGGCTTGGTCCCTGCCTGGGCTATACCTCCGCCGTGGCACAGCCCTGCTCTGCCTGCCCATGGGCCCTGCAGAGCTCGGCCTAGCTGCGGACCAACATCCTGGCCCAGCCCCCGCCTGTCCCCATCCCCAGGAAGGTGTGCCCGATGCCGGGGCTGCTGCTGGCTGCCCCCCGGCCTGCCCTGCTCCCTGGCTGAGGGTGGCCGGGCAGAACCTCGCAGCCAGAGCCCGGCCCACCACCAAAGGCCTAAGGTGGTGGGACAGGCCCTGGCTGCCAGGCCCTGTCTGGCTGCCCCCGGGGAGTCCCTGCCACTACCCGGGGAGGTGCTGGCTCCCGTGGTGCCTCAATAACCTAACCCAATAGCTGGATATATATTATAGCAAGTGCAGAGAAATCCATACTTCACTGAAATCCATCTGGGAAACTGGACACACTTCCAAATCCAGGGGAAGGCAGACGAAGGCTGAGCTGCGTATAGGCTGGCAGGCTGCAGGGCCTGGTCTCGTGGCACTATTCAGGCAGTGAGGAGTGAGGGCTTCATCTAATGCTGGATGGGACAGTGTTTTTAAGGATCTTTTGAACTGCCCAGACCAGTAAATAAGGTCATGGGTCGATTACTACAAAATACAGTTGTGGGTTTTCTTGCAGAAGAGTCTTTACTGCTCGAGACTGTTATGGCCATTAAGTTCTTCCCCAGCCTGGAGGGGGTGTAGGGGGTGGGTATGATGTATAGACATGAAATCTGGAAAATGCAAATGTGGTGCTCATCTTTGTGGTCATAAAGGTCATCTTTGTTGCTTTAAAAAAAGGGGCATTTTCACTGCTCTGTGGGAGCATGTCACTGTGAAAGAAAGAAGCTGATTCCAGTTTTCAGTTGTTTAAGTTTTACAACATCTGAATCCACCGTTATCAAATTAGTTGAAGTAAGGGGAGTCCAAAGCAAACTTAGGAGCAACTTTTAGGTATGTCTGACACTTGTTGGTCTGTGTGTGGGAAGACATTTCTCATGAAAATGCGATTTTTATAGCTTGCTGAGAACTCATCAATCAAATTAAAATTGAGAAGACTCTGTTGTCATTTACAATGAATGGCAACCATCAGTAGCTGTGGAAGAGGTGTTTTAATCTTTCCAAAACACATAATTTGCTATGCTTTTCCACCTCATACATTTTTTTAATTGCTTACTGAAACCCACTAATGCACTACGAGACTGACATCTTTCATATTTGTTATATTCTGTTAATATATAATTATTCCAATTTTAAAGTCCTCTTGCCCCTCTGATATCTGATCACTTTATAAAAAGGGCAATCCAATAAGGCCTGTTCTATTCTACCACTGTGCAGAAACTAGGAGCTAGAATATTATTTTAACCAATTTATATTTTAGTAAAAGTATATAGAAAAGAACAAAGAAGTATATAGAAAAGAACAAGAGAAAAGAATGTAACAAAAGATGCATATTGTATATTACAAAAAGCAGAATACTATAACAAAGTCAAGATTAGGATATTAGAGAATTAGGAAAATGAAGCTATGATGACAACCTTTGAATGTGAGTACTATCAGATTAAGTAATCTCATGTCTTTTCTTTCTTCACATGAACCTTGTTTTATTCAGGTGATGAATGGACTGTGAAAAAAGAGACGGGATTCACTTTGGGTCATGTTCAAACATGATAGTGAGAATATGCAGGAGGAGTTGCTAGAAACATGAGGCATCATGAAGAACCCATTGGAGGAAGATGAGCCATGACAGCTTTTAAATTATGGAACATGCTGGTTAGTTGAAACCACAAGAATAAAAGACATCATGTATCAAGAAAGCAAGGCTCTAGTTTGGTTCAGTTCCTACAGACGGTAAGGAAGGGACAACAGACACCCCTAGGAAACTCAGTGATAGAATGACCCAACTTTTGGGGGCCAATAGACTGATTTTCCTTTTTTGTTTGCGGTAAATTTGATGGATTATACTTCTGTGTGCTTCGGCATGCACTTAAATGCATCTGTGTTTGTATGCTCCAGTCAATCTCATCTCTTGCCAATATCTTCTGCTCTCTAATATTTCTGTTCTTTGAGGTGGAGAACAGATAAGAGCATTACTCACACCCTTGACTTTGGAAAGGAACAAGGGAGAGGAAAGAAAAAGAGGCAAGTATAAGGCTGCTTCCTCAAATATAACTACATAATGAAGATAGGTAAATGAAATTAATTATTCTTTCTCTTTGTGAGAATTCTTTTTTTTTCCCCAGTGACTTATTTTCTGTCATTCCCATATTTCAATATTCTATTGAGGTTGTTTATTAAAATGATTAGAAGAAATGACAAAAGAGATAATTGGTATATATCAAACAGTATTTTCAGTTCCCATCAATGCAGTTTTTCTCTGTATAAAACATTAGTTGCAATACAATAACTTGAGCAATGATTCAGGTCACACACCATGTTTATAAAGAATCTGTGGTTTATCCAAAAAACTCACACAGACAAGGAGAAGAGTCAATGGTATTAATTTTATCACTGCCTGTCATACTAGATACAATTCAATAGCTCATCAAAGAGCTGGGATCTGTACTACACAGCACAGGTGAATACTTTTCTGCACTTCTTAAGGTGCTGTCAGCTACTTCTCAAAGGCTTAAGTTGGCAACTAAACACTTCTGATAACAACAAAGAGAAACACCTTGTTTGCCACTGAGGTGACTCAAATAGATTTTGCAGTGTGAAAACAATCTTATTAAACTTTGCTTTTCGCATACAGAGCAATAATTACTCAGTGACTTAAGCTGCTTTTCGTATTGCTGCTGGTGACTATCATTACCTAGTAATAAAAGGATTTTCAAAGATCTGGGAGGAAGACTGTCTGTCTGTATTTTGGCTTCCCCTTAACTTACAGGCAAGACGGAGGCAAGTGACAGTGTAGGAATAATACATGTAACTGGTGCTCTTTTCTTTGTTAATCACAAGCAGAATGATACTTTCACAGGTTGCCTACCCGTTGTATTTGTCACCTTTTTTATAGATTTTTCCTGTAGGTGTACATTCTATATTGTTAACCTCTTTTTTAAAACATCTTGACTAAGGACTCATTTTTGTATTTTCAAAAAAAATATAAAAAAGCATCCTAAACACTTTCATGTAGTCTAGAATTTAAGAATATGATTCTAAATGCATGGGTACTACACAAAGAAAGAGATGGAAAATGTTTTCAATACTTTAAACTTTGTTTAAAACTTTGGTTTTCACTTCATTCTTAGAACTAGCTGAATTATTTTTTCCGAAACTAATATAGTAAATGAAATTTACTACTACAACAGGTAGGTGGCAGGTAAGAATGTATCAGCATGAATGAATACAAAATTGGCAAAATTATAAGCAGCTGAAAAGAGGCTCATTTGATTGGAAATATCAAGCATTGATACTACAGATCAAGACCATATCCATAAAAATAAAAGCTATTCATAATACAGGCTATACTGCTTTACAGAGGGTCTGCAACCTTTTAAAATTACCCCTAAACACATTTTATAAACTGTAGTGATGAGTCAACACAGTTAATTTTTTAGAGAAAGTTGCTATATTGCAACTTACGGCAACTTATTTTGTGTGTGTCTTTAGCTCAGATACACCTTCCTAAAGGGGGACACAGAGACGACTGTACAGTTTCATTTTGTTAGGTCCTTTTATATATGCCTGTATAAGCTCCAACAGTGAAAAATCAAAACAAAGGCAGCTTTCATGCTGCTTAGATATGTCTGGAAGAAATTAGTGATTATCCTCTGACTAGTGAAGATGTGTCAGTGATTTGAGAGAAACATTTGTTTCTGGCATCTGAGTCAATAAAAAGGCTGCCTAGGTAAAAAACAGAAGCTATTAGAATGGGAAGACTCCAGTTTTTAACTGCTCAGAGACTGCACTACCACATTACTGCAGCGCTGCATTACTGGCATTATCACAAGGAACCAGCATTAAAAAAAACCACACATGACCTTTGCACACTTTGGCTCAAAATTTTCAAGCAGGACCCCCAAAGCTGTTTCACTATTTATAGTGGCAATGATCTCTGATTCCTCCATGCAATGAAAAACCTATGTGCCTAAATGTACTGTAAATGTACTGTATGTGGCCATAAAGACCTCTTGTTAATTGGTAAATGCAGTAAAGGCAGAATCTAGCTCCTAGTGTCCATAGCTGTTGCTGATCTCTGTCAGCAGTTTCTGGCAGGGACACTGATGCTGGAAGGTCCTCACCTGGCACACTGTCTTGAAGTTCTCTCAACAATGTGTGAAGCCCCAATAATACACAGGCAGGCTGTTATTAGCCACAGAATAAAAATACACTACAGTTATATTTGTGGACTTGGGAAGAACAAAAAGTCAAGATGTCTCACAGAAATGGCAAGTGACAAAAATGGCTGGAAGACTGGGGTACTTTATTAGTGATGGAGGAAGAAAGACAGAAATAACAGGATGCACCTCCCCGAAGAGGCAAGCAACTATTTTTTACTGCTTTGTGCTGCTGACTGTGTTGTGGGGATCCCTGAAATCTAATAAGTTGTTTGAGGTGGGAAATACATATACTGAAATGCACTGCTCCATACCCAAATTAGTCTTTTTTTCTGTTGACATTTTATGGATAGACCCCATAGAAAATCCACAATTAGACAGACTTCATAAATCTTTAAAGGAGATGGTATAAATACTATTTTCTACACTGCATAATTTTTAAAGGAACATCACTGTGTTTTAGGAAGATAGTGAACAAAAGAAATCAGTCAGGCTAATTAAGGTACACAATAGAAATGGTAATCAAGGAACATGACAGCAGTGAAAAAGAAGGGAAGCTATTTCCTGCAATATACTAGTGCATACTCCTGGGATCAGGAAGGTCTGCAGGAAAAGAATGGGAGGAAAAGATCATTGCCTCTCCAAGCAGCCATCTTCAGCATCTCCAGTAACCACCTTTAACTAGAGAGGCAGGAGAAATGTAACTCTGAGAACACTCCAGGGCAATGCAGCACTGAAGTAAATGGCAGAAGTTACTCATTGAGTCCCAAAATCTGTCCACAGAAGCTGTAAAAACTCTTAATTTTAAAGCATAATCTTAATAATGTATTTTATTACTTTTAAATCATTGTTCCATTATTGCAAAGCTTTATTTTTAAGAAAATTCTTTCTTCATTCCCTCAGTCCTGTCCAGTAAAAAGCTGGTATCTGAGTGACCTGGAACAACGTCAATGCCAAGGAGCATTCTGCACCTGTGCAAATCCTGAAAACTGAAATACTAGATAATCAGCTGTAATAGTCAGCACCCCAGCATCTTTGCTGCAGGGTATCTCTTGGGTAGAAGAAGTATTCCTCTACTCAGCTGCCCTGGCTTATTTGAGAACTCATAACACCAAGGACCAAAAAGGAGGAGCATACTTCCGTAGCCAGCGCTAGTCAGGAAAGCTCGCTGGTGCATGTCAGAATAGCGGAGAGAATGCTTGAATCTCCAGGTAAACTTTAATAACTTCTATTTAACATGTTTAGTTCACTGTAGATGCACAAGCCAAGGCCAAATGGAAGAATTTGTGCACTGTAAAACGAGTGGAGCATGTCTACTCCTAAGCGATGCATGTTGCAGTGGCACATCCCTCCTTGCATTTTTGAAGAGGACAGATTCTTCTGTAGGTTTCTTTAACCACTTCCAAAAATAAAAGAAGGAAACTGCTGCTGCTGTAGTCCTCCGACTAAAGCAATATGGAAATCAAGAAAATCCATTAGACCAAGGACACCATATCATAACGCACATAGGGAGTAGTTTATTTAACATTGCTGGGAGCTGTTCAGCATATCAAATTGCTTTTCATAAAGGAAAGCTGAAATAGCAGTTAGGCTACAGTTGTAGCTGGAAGGGCTTTTTGGGGGGGGGATAAGGCAGTAGTGTAATAAGTTTCTCAACACTGCAGTGAATGCTACAAAAGAGAAGTCTGAAAAACAGCAGTAAGAAATACTATATATTATAACTACGGAAGGAACCTGTGTTTGCTGGATTTTCTCCATAACATTTCAAGAGGAATTAGTGTCCAACTTGAAAGGCCATGGAGGTTTCTGTTTTCACAGAAACATTTACACTCTTATGTACAGTTGGGGACTCTTACCTTATGAGAAGACACTGCAAACAAGCATTAGACTGTATCAAATATTTCTTATTTCTTTCTGCATGAGGAAAAAATGGTCTGCAGATATCAGATCCATTTTGTGGCTAATTCCTTTTGCACATTATCTATATCATAAAAATGAAAGCAGCATTTCTATAAGGAGGTGCTCATTTGTGTATCTTTCATGATCACAATGAATGCAAACCCACAGCAGACAATTGCTCTGCAATGCTGGTGTTAGCGTAGGGGCCGAATAAATGGTCAAGCCCATTTAAGCTATGGCCGCCTCTTTTTCTTCTTTTTTTCCTTCTATTGTCACAATAATTGTAAAAAGATGGATCTCCCAATTCAGAGTTGCATGGCCAGCTTTGTTGTCTAGTTATAGTATCTGTTATGTTGTTTCTAAGGTTTTCCCCAGTCTCATAAATACATTCAAGTAGTGGCCAATGTGGTGTTGGCTTCCAAAAAGATTTTCCTCTATTGGAATGTTAAAAAAGATCTCTCTGAGTGGTGATAACAGTTATAAAATCATAATCTCTTGATCTGAGCATGATAACTAAATGCTAGAAAAATACCTCCTACTATTAGAAAGATTCAAAGTGCTTTCTACCAGATATATGTACAAAATTTGAAGTGCTTTCTTCCTAGATATATGCACAAAAATTTTTGATATATAGAGAGCAGTTTGTCAATCTTATGTTATCCTTTATCAATGCTACCATATACATGTGATTCTTCTTCTCTGTCCCTTCTACTGATACTATAAACTGATGTTTCTGTCTTATCCCCATTTTTTCTTCTCCCCATTTATCCCCATCTTATCTTCTCCCCATTTTTTCTTCTGTCTTCCTCATCCTAGTATAAGAAACCTTTCTGTTTTCAACTCTGTATGTACATTAGGTAGTTCATAATGGATTTCTCTATTCCATGTGCAGGAACAGACCATTTGAATCTGCAGATGCACTTTTCTCTGTCCATAACAAATGAATCTGCTAGTCTGGGTTAATTAATTCCTGTGATAGCAATTATTTCATTTGTTTTGCAGGTGCTTTTTTTGGAAGCAATTTTTCTGAAGCTGTAAGGTTTCAACTTTTGACAAGTACCAAAACTTCCAGCCTGCTAGTTGTTGCAATGACTTTTGTTGGCTGGCATTATGTCAGACTGAATTTCTGTGTAAGAATAGTAAGTTACAGGCACACTTCTCAAATAATTAATGGCACTTGGCTTCATGCCTCAGAACACACTCAAGGTACACTGTACACTGAAAGCCTACTAAAGCTCTCCCTGACATGACTTATTACTTTATTACAAAACTGTAGAACAGCTTTCTAGAGAAGGCATAGCTTGAAGGAATGTAATATTCTTACAGGCAGTTATTAACAATAAAAATCTGAAGAATAGTGCAGTCACTATTTACAAGGATACCATTTCTTGTTATGGCCTTATTATAAGACTGTAGTTTTTAATGATTTAAGATCTCAATGCTCATTTTTTGGGTTCACAACTTTCACAAGACCAATTGCTTTTATAATAGATCAACTAAAGCTATGCAATTCTTTTTTTTTCTTTGTGTAATTGTCTCTTTTACACTATTATAATTAGCAAGAAGTCATAGCAATGAGAATACAATCTCACCCACTTTAAGAAATACTTTATAACATCCAATTTTTAAAAGGCGAGGCTTAAAAATATGCTTACATTTTTAATTATGGTTACCAAGATTGCACATGCAAGTATGGATTTGTACATGGAATTTATTTAAGCCCCTGCTTTATTTGCATGTACAAGTCAGGGGTTTGTGCACGCAAGCAAAATTACTGTAATCATGGGGAATATATAAATGCCCAGAAACTGGTAGGTAATCGTATAGGTGTGCAATTTCTGATGCAAAAAATGCTGAAATGTTCTTATAAAATCGGGCATTTGGTCTTTAAAACAGAATCCTTTTTGACATGTTTGTAGAAAAACTCACAAGCTTAATTTTCAAACACACAGAACATGATTAGTGACTCCCAAACTCTTTCAGCTCTGACTTACCATATTCAGTAACGCTGAAAATGAAGGTCTCGTGCTTCTGTGGGAACCCAATACGATTTTAATTTGTATTATCTCTGAGTGCTTCCAAGCTCACAGGAAAATAATCTTCTTGGTTATCAAAAATTATTTTAAACATATCTTTGCATCTTCTACATTACTGTACTAAATATTATGCAATTTTATTCTATCATTATTGTAAGATGTGGAGTAACACAATGTGGTACTTCTGAATAAAGTCACATTTCATGCCAGCAACATACACAATATTAAAATACTGATCCCAATCTGGCTGTTAATGTATCACATAAAATGATTTTAATAAAGCTCACCAACTTGTAGTCCATACATTATACTATGGAATTTCTCCATCCATTTAAATGTCCAGTTTATGTCCGTATCTAGTGCAAGCAGACGATATGTTAGACTAAAAGAACTGTAGGTTGTGTTTTGGTTCTGTTTTTTTTATTTACTACGCAAGTCGTGTCTGCCTATAAAATACAGGCACTTTTAATGATAGATTCTGCTCTCAGGAACGTCACGGGCCATACTGCCATTGATTTTAATACAAAAGGTCTTTATTTTTGTGTTATCAAATATTACTGCCAATTTTTCAGAAAACTGTTCCTTAATTACAGCTAATGATCAGGGTAAGAGCAACTACATTCATCTATTGCTCACCTCAATAACAATTAGATTTCCTGTATCTTAGTTCCAGCCAATTTTGCCATGGAAGCAACACACAAAATTCTGTAATTAGTTCATTCAGGCTTTCCTTTTCCTTTCCCTTTCCCCAGCATACATGTAGAACCACTTGCAGTACTTAGCCCCAAATTATAATAATTACGGAATTGTATTTACATACGCACAGACACATTCATGACTATCCCCACTGAATATACTGTGTGTTGCTTTCTCTACAGCAGGAATACTGACTATAGGATAGTGAAAAGCAATGTTTAAGTGAAGCCTCGGACTTATGTAAGAACTGCAACCTTGTCCTACCAATGAATGACAGGTAAGCAAAAAATACTAAACTGTTTTGCTAGAAACAGTCAATTTAAAAAAAAATACATGCTTTAAAGTTTTATGTTTGCATAAAGCATAGACTAAAACTTACAAATTATTAGTAGTATTATATGCAGTGGCAGAGAGTAGCGTAGATAGTATAGACAGATGAATACTAACAGTAACAATAGAAGGAATAACAAAATACAAGCTTTTGTTCAATAAGTACTTTGTCAGCTCAGTCACATATTTGAATGATCTGTAGAGGGGCTACATGCATTTCTGTTTTGTTATTCCTGTTTATACGCATCTCTCTCTCAAATGAAATGGAGAGAAGTCATCAGACAAATTGCCCAGTAGTCTTGACATCAACATTCTTGTAATTTTTTTATTTCATAACCAAACATTGCCAACCTCTCCAAACCCATCACCACTGCTGCATTTGGACTTATATGAATTTCGGTATATAGCTAATGCCTTGGTAACCCAAGGGAAAGCTCTGAATACTGTCTCAAATATTCCTCTATTGGCCTTATAAGACAGGAATAACTAAATCCTTCGGTGATGCAAATCCAACCCCATTTTAATAAAACAGAAATCATGAAGGTGCCCCGTAGCAGAACAGAGTTTCTAATTTGTGTTTCACCAAAGTAGTTATGTAGGATATATCTTCAGTCCCTGTGTCTAGAATATTTCACGATTGATGACAAGTATCAGAGTTAAGTATTTCTACTGAACATACTAAGATATTTCACAGGAATCTCACAGAGATGAACCATGAATTTAATATGAATTCTCAGATAACCAGGTTGATGTGAAAAAAGCTCCCTCCAATAAGACTTCTTGTATGGATACAGAAATTTGAGCATAAGAACAAAAGTAAGTACTACTATAAAAACATATTCATTCTGCATAAAATCTGAATGTTTCCCAGGTTTGCTGAAGAAGTACCGGAGTAGCTTATTTCTAGTTTTCCACTATATTGGATGCACACCACAGTGTTAAGTGCTTTCCAAAGCAAATAAAAATCATTATCCCCATCCTCAAAAAATCTCAACCAAAACCTTAAGCTTAGAGAAGTCAACGTGACTTTGTTCAAGGTCTTCTAGCAACCTTGTGTCAGCGACAGGGTCACCCAGCTAATTATCCTGACTACAGAAGCAAGGCTCTCACGAGTCACAGGCTAGGTAGGGCTGTAGCTAGTTAAATGGAGAGCCAAACACCACAAAACTGTAACCAGCACCAACAGGTCAGCCTACAACTGAATTCACTTTTTTTCTTTTTTTTCCAGTGTGCTGGTTTTGGCTGGGATAGAGTTAATTTTCTTTATAGTAGCTAGTATGGGGCTGTGTTTTTGATTTGTGCTGAAAACAGTGTTGATAATACAGAGATGTTTTAGTTGTTGCTAAGTAGAGCTTACACTAAATCAAGGACTTTTCAGCTTCCCATGCTCTGTGAGGTGCACAAGGAACTGGGAGGGGACACAGCTGGGACAGCTGACCCCAACTGCCCAAAGGGATATCCCTTACCATATGATGTTATGGTCAGCATATGAAGCTGGGGAAGAAGAAGGAAGGGGGGACGTTCGGCGTGATGGCGTTTGTCTTCCCAAGTCACCGTTATGTGTGATGGAGCCCTGCTTTCCTGGAGATAGCTGAACACCTGCCTGCCCATGGGAAGGAGTGAATGAATTCCTTGTTTTGCTTTGCTTGCATGCGTGGTTTTTGCTTTACCTCTTAAACTGTCTTTATCTCAACCCACAAGTTTTCTCACTTTTACTTTTCTGATTCTCTCCCCCATCTCACCAGGGGGGGGTGAGCGAGCGGCTGGGTGGGGCTTAGTTGCCAGCTGGGGTTAAGCCACAACATCCAGTTTGACACTTCCCCACAGCTGCAAACATACAATCAGACAGATATCTGGCATAAAATTGATCTTTTAACTACAGATTGTTTAGCTTAAAGGTTCTTTTTTAAGTTACTGGCATCAGTCAAGTAGGACTGTGTAGCTATGGTATCTTGCCATTTTTAAATATGTAAATTCACACGACAGTCAGTTTTAATTCTGAAAACAAAATGTTTAAATTTTGTAACATGCATATGTGTAATTGGTAACATTTCAGGGCAATCATACATTTTAAAAAAACTGGCAACAAATTTTGTATATAAAATTTTAAATATTTAACAGATGATCAGACATATCTGGAAAATCCCTAAACCAAATGAAAAATAAGTGCAAAATTAGGATTACATAGTCTACAACACGGCAACTACTGACGCTGCATCCCCATTTCTCATCAGATTGTAAATTTAATTCTAGTGAAGTTTAACTCCGTTTCAGCTTTTAAATAGCCATTAAGAAGCCTACAGGACAGTTAGTTTTGCAGTTCATAAATATCTGCTACTCAGACTGGGGTGTAGACACTTGACAGGAAGCAAGAGAGTTACCACTCACCCACTGAACTGTGGACCCTGGTTGTGTCTTAGCCTTATAGCGGGTAACATTACATTTATTTTGCAATTGGGGATGGCAGATTGCTTGTATGCAGTCAATTTTCACCTTTTTTTCCCACTTATATTCATGTTTATCATACTGTGAACAAAATGACTGGGAGACAAATGTCGGGGTCTGCAATTCTGATAGTACTGCTATCGTTTAACATTTTGAACTGTCAAATTCTGTGATCTGTGTTTATCAATAGAATAATAACGGACTGTACCATTTGGCGTATTTCTTTGATATTATACTGTTTTTATTCAATAGACTAATTTTTGGATAGAAAAGTGGAGAGGGACAAACAGCTGGCTCTGTTAACAAACTCAGCCACAATACTGTAACTTACACTTGCCATCTACATTTTCAATTAATATATAAAATCACAAATATGCACGTCATGCAATGTTTAGTTTTAGAAAAATATGTAAGTATTTGTCACCCTTTTGGCACAGCATTTAGAGAATATTTCAGTTACAACTTAGTTATTTTAATTGCACTGTATGGTCATTGATAACTATCACTATGATAATCTGCTCTGTATTCCTGCATAATAGATAAATTTTAGCTTTGCTTAGGAATTTCCAGATCTATTTCAAATATCATGTATTTTAGAGTGACACCATGGATCACTTGTTTTATTTACTTCCAATTTATATAAGTTTTCTGCAATAAAGTTCATTTGAAAACTCAGAGAAAGGAAAAATCAAAATGGAGATCTTTCCATTTGATGATTCATAATGCCATTTATGTGATACAAGAGCTTTCTTTTTTTGTTATTAAATGTAAACATTGATTAAAATGAGAAGATTCTCTTATATTACCTAAGGATAGGAAATAACAATCCACCTCTTCATATTAGATTCGTAATTCTTAAAATGAGAAATGTTTTAGGGGTCAAAGGAAGCAGCAGCTTAGGTCAAAACTGGAAATGAATATGAGCAGTCTCATCTCAGTTATAAATTTGCATGTACACATTTCAATTCTATCACAGCTGACAGAGAGGAACTTTACTGGCAGTCTGATTAAGAAAGGCACAAGACTGGAGTTACAGGTAATTTCATTTACAGGTTGTATTGGTCTGGGAAAACATACACAACATCTCTGACATTATGCTTGATATCAGCTCATGCTACAAATCTATAATCTACAATACTTATAATAAATAGGAATTAATTACAAGCTCTCTCCATCCTAATCCCCCTTTCTTCCATCATATATTATAAATACTGCACTTGCAGAATGGATCCTAATCAGTCTCTTTTATATAGCAGAGCTAAGCTTTCAAGAAATACAAACATCACACAAAGAGGCCTGTCAGTTAGACTCCCAGTCACTTTTGATAATATTTGGAAGAAAACAATGAACTCAGACCCTCTTTGAATACAGACAGAAAAAGGCCTTAACACAGCAATCAAGAACTATAAGAACAGAAAAAAGCCAACAGAAAGGGCATGTCTTTGAGTTACTAAGTTTTAATATTTCTGAAATATGAAACTGAAAGCAACCTCTGTTCAGTGGTACATAAAGTGTTAGGCTTCCTAATGCTTCTAGTATCTCCGTTGATCCCAATTAAGTCTTTAAAATTTCATCCATAATATTAGAGCTGCTTCTTTATAGACTCCTTTCTAATGCAAAACTGAAGTACATGCAAGTGTAACAATGTTTGTGGAATAATGAGATTTGAATCAACTATGAGACTCTTAATCTTAATTGGCAAGAGGTGTGGGAAGATGAAAAATCTCCTTTCCCTGTAATCTAATCAAACCCAGCAATATCAGCTTCCAGATCGCAATGTCAGCCTTTCCACTGAAGGGCTTAGCAGGAGGTTAGGAAAAAATTAATCGTAAACATTAATGTAAATACCAAAAGTTCATACTGGTCACACTAGCTAAGCCACCTCAGCAACCTTTGTGCTCCCTCTTGTACTCTCTCACTTGTGTTGCTGGCACTGCTTTCAGCATCCCTCCCCAACAGGCTGAAGCAGGAGCTGTATTTTGAAAGGTTTCCCAACAGGTTGGTTGAAAACTCAAATTGCATGTTTTCATGAGGAGCCCACGAGGACTCAGAAATCAGAACCACTTCCAACTCATTTAGGAGGAACTTTAAACTCCAATTCTCAATTCAGAAAGACAAGATTTCTGCAAAAGCTTTTAGAAAAGAGTCCCTAATAGCTATCACTGTTGCAGCAAGGTAGAGGAAAGGACTCCTGTGGTGTTTGTGAAAGACAGGAGTTTCAGCCTGTGCCGATACTGCATTATGGCTGCAACCACTTTCCTATCCTTGATGCTGATGCTCCTCAGGTGCATCGACAGATAGGACACTGGGGAAAGACAGACATATTGTCCCTGAGTCCTGACGAGTAGCAGTCATAACTCACCTCTAGCAAGCAAGAAGAGACCTTGTCTGAATTTCTAAGAGCTCACTTTAACGTCGGTATAGTACTGTAGTCATGAAGATGAGAGCACTGTTCAGGACAACGTGACTTCGCCAGCTAATATGCCTGAGAGAGGTGAAAGACGTAAATAGTGCCTTTCTCACCCTCTTCAATAACTGTCAAGGAGCCTGGGAGGCAGGCTGGGGAGACGCCGCACCGCTGCTGAGACACATGTGAGGAACCATCAGGCTTCTTGGATTATCCATTCTCATAGCCAGTAGCAAAGTGCTAGAATTCAAAAAGTAACTTGACTTTTCAAAAACAGCTAAAAAGGAGGAACTCTCTTCCCACCATAGACAACAGCAATCCCTTTATGGCTCCTTGAGTCTACGTATGCAAGTTTGCCCAGATTTCTAGAGCCACCCCTAAACCATAAAAAGATGAAGAGATACTTTTGTTGTGTTATTCTCTGCATAGATAAGGGAAGACTCTGAAACCCTCAAGACAATCCCCAAGGCAGAGATGTCTGTTTGCCTACGAAAATATTTCAATGACCACTAACAGTATCATCTGTCTCTCATCTTTTGTATAAAACATACAGAAGCAACGGTGAGGTGTTTGATACACAGCGGAGTGAGAAAGCAGCTGGAATCACTGCAATTTATGCACAGCCAGCCAGACAAGCTGTTGCAAAAGATGGTTATACATTTTAGCACAGCCTGCAGTTGGCACATTGTTTAAAGAAAAAATACGATGCCCACACATTCAAAGCAATGATGGAGAGCTCATGAGCAGTTTCATAGGAGTGGGCTGTTGCTTCCTAATTATTATTTGGACTCACTTTTTGATAAGTTAGTGCTGGCTTTTGTTTTATTAAGTATTATATTTTATGAAATACATCCTTTATTACTTAATACCAAACAAGTCACTGCTGAAGTGAGTGACTTTAAATAAACTGCAGAATTGCCATTCTACTGGGCAGGCCTTTTATGCACTAACCAGAAACATGGAATGAAACTGATATCGCTAGCAGATAATAGCATCCTCCTAGTGGCGGGGCAAATCTGGCAAGTGTACCATCAGGTTCAATGTTAGTAGTGCAGTGGCCAGGATTTAATATTCTATAACAAATTGAACATTATTTCAGATGCAGTGTTCCATGGCTTCTATCTTAACTTTCACTCATCTCAGTCCGTTAAAATAATTCAAGGGACATGGAGTTGCTTTTTTTTTTTTCTACTTCGTTGCTGCATTAAGTTCAAGCAAAGCACACAGAAATAGAACTGACCCAAACAAATGACTGATGGTTTCTCTTGGGCTTCAAAGCCAAAAAGGTGTTACAGGAAAAAATGCAACCTTTTCCTGACTGTGGACTCTACAGAGAACAGAGTGGACAGAATAGGAAGAAACAGAGTTTGTTAGTACTTCTAACTGGAGACAAACACCTGGCAACTGCCAGCATTTCCTTTGTATGAGACAATTCCTGGGAACACTTATATGTACATTAATATGCCCAGCTGTCGAATTGCAGAGGAGGCCTGTTCAGATGGTGATGCAGCATATATCAAATAATAAATATAAATAATAATATATAATATATAAACCCTAACTCTTAGCTAACCCTAACCCTTAGTTTTGCAACCATTTTGAAACCTACTAACATAGACTAGAAACTGTTTTCACTAATCTAGTAAAATATTGTCAATTTATTGTGAACTTGCAGAAGATGCATCCTGTGGTTAAGGCATTCATGGTCAGGGAGGAGGGTCCAGTTGATGGAGTCTTCTGTAACAAAGGACAGTGGAAACAGTAGAAAGAGAGAGAGAGAAATGATTTGGGGTTGTCAGGACAGGCAGAGACGTGGACACTTCATGTAAGTACTAGCACTGAATATTAACCATGTTCTGCTAAGAAACCAGCCAACCTAAATTTACTATGGTAAATGAGCAACTAGCCTAATTTATTTTATTTTTCTTCACTGTGTGCAAGATACTGGTGTTTTTGTTTTATTTTTATTTATTATTATATAACCTAGTGTTTTTATTTTTAAGCACTACAGTCCAGTTTTGTTCATCTCGATTTGATAATTAGATAGCCAGTGGTAACACAAAATTCCCTATGACTGAATTCAGTGCATGAGCATTGGTGGCTTGCTGAGTGCTCTCATCTCATAAGAAAGTTTCTTCTAAGACCTGCTCACAAATGAAGCAGAACTAACCAATCCCTCTTGGACAAGCTGATCACCTGGAAAGCAATAAGCCGGTGGGTTTGTTCTGTCAGCCTGCAGGATATGAGCAAATAGTAAATGTAACTTCCAGCAAAAGTAGCACAGAAAGCACATCTATAAGGCAAATATCTGTAATGCAGATACAGGCAGCACTGAAGCACAGAAATTCTTGTTACTGTCCCAAAATACTCTGCTGTGACAGGGAAAGCACAGACATCCCTATTCCATCAGTCAACGTCTCACAGCAACTAATCTTCCACCAGTCAGCAGGAAGCTCAGAGCACTCTTTCATCAACATCCAGGGAACTGAACTAGATCCTGGTGTGGAACACTTTGCCCTTCTGGTAATGTAGTTTGTGTTTTAGATTTTGTTTGTGACAAGCGTTGCATTTTGCTTGGGTTTAACATGGCATTACAGCTGATAGGTGTTTCACTTCGTTACTGCCAGGTCCAGAGATACCACAACCTGGAAAAGGAAAACAAGTGCCTGCAACAACTGATTGACAGGCCTAAAACACATGGGAGAAGACCATCGCACAAGAAATAATGGCTTAGAGAAAAACAAATTAGGACCTGATTTATATTCCAGGAGACATTTTATTGCCTGCCACTCTCCATCCCACTGAAATATTGTGATGGATTGGGGTGAGTGAAGAGAATTGCTAGGTGCTAGTGATGACAATTTGAACAACGAGGTGGAGGAAACACACCGTGCTCTGCCTCTCCCCAGAACACAGTTAGCTTATTGTGAGGGGAATCAAGGAATGGAATATGACCCGCTAGTCACTGGAGGCACCTTGGGATGTGTTGTTCATACGCACATTCACACTGTGGGCATCCCTAACCCCAAATTCTGGGCAATCTTAAGGTCTGTATTCTAAGGTCAAACTACTACAAGGGAATTGAAGACAAAGCAGATTAAATGGAGCTCTGCATGCTTTCCACAGAGCTGCAAGCCAGCTAGCAGTTACTTGTCAAAGCATTGGAAAAGATCTAGCCTACTTCATCTACAAAAATCTTGGTGAAAGGGGTGGGAATATGTTCTGAAAATGTTAATAGACTAAAACATATTTGAGCTCTTTCTATGAAAAAACTGTAATCACAATGTGACTATGTGGAAGCCAGGCCACTTGTGAAATGATGGTGTTGCAATTACTGTCATTATCATGAACCTACACATATAGACATTCAGCTTTCTAAAGATGAGTGTCAATCCTACATTCCCAATAGCATTAGGAAATAAGGGTAAGATCTCTTTCATTTGATACCAAAAAAAAAGAAACTTCTTGATAACATCTAGAACCAGAAGAGCAGAGTTTTTTCTGCCAAAGGAAAGTGGTAGCTGAAAAGAGATGGGAAGACTGGGCTAGGTAGGTAGCATAGGTGTAAATTGAGTCATGTTTTTTCTTTAGTATCAGTGGCCAGGATCCAGCCTTGCTTCAGGTAATATGTTACCACGACACCTTGTCCAAAAACATTAAGGAGTAGAGGGAAACAGAAAACAGAAGAGGATCTTTGTTTTTCAGCACATTGTCATGAAAGGAGATGGTTAGAAGTGGGTCTAAATTCCTAAAGCAATGGAACTCTTAGTGATGTTTCTGGCACCTCTGAGATCTATCACAAAAGGTCGCAGGACTGTCATGGAAAGGTAGTCTTTTTTTTTCCCTGGGAAGCCTGGGAGATTTCCAGGGGTTTTAGGATGCTTTCATACTCTTTAAAAGGCATACACTCCATCAACCTGACTTGCTCAACAGTAAGTCTCTGACATCTGCTGGCTTGTCACTAGGTGGAACAGAGGTTTTCTGTGTCCATGCTGCTCAATATGAGCTACGAGATGTATCTTCAAGCAAAGGTGGTCTGAAGTGAGGTTCAAAATGTCAGCATTGAAATCAAAATAAAGTCCTCTTAATGCCTCTTGACTCTTCAAAAGAAGAGGATTTGAGAAGATAGATGTGCCTGTCAGGCCAAACTGTGGTAACTGCCGATATATTGCAGTAGGGAAAATGAAGGGCATATTGTCTTACCCTCCCATCTCACGGGGCCCAACTCTGGCACAGTCCAAGCATTGAGCTTGTTTAACTTGCTACTGCCAAAATTAGAGAGGATGGGGAAGAACAGGAAAAGAAATTCAGGTCTGGACAGGGAGAAATCCCACATCCTTTGCGATTTCAGCCCTTCAGGAACTAGCTTTGTGCTAGGCAACAGCCTGTTATGTTTCCAGGGTTAGCCCAACAGTTGTGTTTTATTCTCTACAGTTATCTGAGTTGGGTCAAGCTACCAGTTTGCCTTATAATGTTTACCAAAATACAGAAGCCTTTCTGAGGGGATTCTGACATTTGATTTAAAATCAAGGAAATACTCAAAATATCTGGACAGTGGAGAAACAGATGGCTGGACTATTTTGGCTATAGAGAGACAAGACAAGCAGAGATCAGATAATTTCCCACGAATGAGACAGGCTATTGAAAAGGAGCCCAAAAAACCTCCTTCTTTGCTACCACATGATTGGAGATATTTGGGGAAAACAATATAAGCACAGAGGTGAAAAATTCTGAGATCTCTTCCATCTGAGGCCAGCTATAACTCTAGAAAGAGGCCTGTGGTTACATGGACAGGAAGGTAAATAACAGAAGGACTGTTCCCTGAGTTCCCTCTTGCAGGGGCCAGATAGCCAGCACTGACATAACTACTTCCTTCCTAATCTTTTTGTGATCATTTTCTTTGCTGAAGGATTTTTGAGCAACAACAGATAAATTCTCAGAAGAATTAGAGACTACTTGAGGGATGAGACCTTGGGAACAGCCATATGGCTGGAGAATGACTTTATTCTCTGTCCCGGGGTTTTTGATGACCTGAACTAGATAGCACAGCACTCCCTCTGAAAGAGAAAGGTCTGGGTCATACCATGGCAGAATTAATGCCTTCCTCATGCAGATTTCTATGATCTCAGAGATAGACTGAGCCTCAGGACATAGTAAAGTAGGGATAAGAGATCAAAGGAAAAGCTGATTTTAGAAAGCACCCAGAAATAAGAAAGGAAAACTCCTGACAGGAATACCTCAGATCTAAGGATGCTCAACAGTAAACAGGCAGAAATACTTTGACTCTTGTAAGGACTCAGATTGTGCAGATATGACACACTAATAGCAAGGTCACTATGTTTTCTTTCTCTCATCTCTGGCATTTCAGATCCAACAGATTTGGTTTTGGGAGAAATGAGGAGAGGTTGGAATGGAAACTGGCCACCATGTGAAGGGCTTGATTTTTTTGGGGAAGACATCCTGGAGAAAAAGATTCTTCCTAAAACTTAGAGTAGCGGGGATGTGAGATATCTTCTGTGTCATTTTCCCCTTTTGGGAGAGAAAAAAGCATGCAACATGTCCAACTGATGTGCCAAAAACTGAAACAGTTGAAGCAAAATTAGGTAAATAAGGAAGAAAGGTTAACAAACTTTAATCTCATTGAATAAATGCCAGATTTGCTCAGTGAGTAAACAGGACTTCAACTCAATCAGGCCATTAAGAGGAGATGAAAGGATGGGAGATGCCCTTGTCCCTCTTGTACTACTTGGGCACAGCATGCTGGAAGGCTGCAGAGGGTGAAGGATGCCACTTAAGGACCAACGTCAGACTGCTAGAAGGCCTCCTCTACGTGTCATGCAATGACAGAAAAAAGAAAGACTTTATTTACCCTATCATATCTGGTAGAGCCAACCACAACTCACTCTATCTGTTTTAAGACTAGTGTTGGTTTGTTTTTTTTTAATCTGCCTCTTATGTGACATCCTATTCTTTAATTAAGAATGTTTATTAAACATTTACTTCCCATAAGTACTTATTTTTAATCAGCTCCTTGACTGCCCAGTTACCATATCACATTGTTTTTGTCATTGAAATAAATATTTTTTAATATTCAAATCTGTTCTTGAAAAGGAGTGGACTGTACACATACCTGGAGGAAAAAAATTTCTTGGGCTTCTAAGTATCATTTGCATGATTCTAACATGATGCACAATTGTGGAACTTAAGTTTATTATGTCAGACGTCTTTTCAACTGGACAAAAAGGCTCTTCTAAAAAATTCTATCGCGTTTTAGAATAATGCACAAAATGTACTGCCCATAAACCCACTACCTTTAAAATATGCATACATGAAAAAACCTAACTTGTAGCTTTCCAAGCATTTTTAAGTTCTCTGCTTTCCTTCTCTCACTTAGACATATTGATGTTTTTACAGATTCCCCTGGCTGAACGATACCACAAATCATTTCTCTCCAGTTTTTAGTAAAAGCCAAGCAGTTCAGGTGAGCATCTCATGATGCCCAATGTGAGTAAGTCAATCCAGCCTAATGCATCTAAGAAAAACAACTAGGAAACAAACATTCCATAGAAGACGACTGCTGTCAGTGGCAAAAAACAATGAAACTGAATCAAAGTGCGAGAAATCCCAGAAAAATAAGCTTGAGTTTATAACTAAAGGTTTTGACAAGATCACTGGATAAGTGCACAACTGCAACCTTGAGCAAGGAACTTTGATGGACAGTTCTGATGATACTTTATCTGCAGTAATATCTGCATTTCTGAGAACCCTTTTCCCAGAAAGAGCTTAAGCAGTTGGAATTATTTAAAAGAAAAGCAATAAGGAGAATGTATTGCGCTGCAGAAACTAACAGAGATTAAAATAGCTAAATATGAGGAGCTTGGCTAAGTAGCAAACTCAAGAAGAGGAAAATAGCGTACAAATACGTAGAGCATATAAACACACAGAAGAGGTAATCAGTGAAGATAAGGTGGGTGATAGGTTAGTGGAGTAACAGTACAAAGATAAAAAAAGAAAAAGGAAAACAAAGGAAAAAGTGTAGTCCAGATTATAAGAAAAAAATTGTAGACAACAATAGCTATTCAGCTGTGAAATATTCTTCCAGAGTATACAGAAGTTCTATAACCTATGACATTTTAAATCCACCATAAATGATTCGCTAACATAAAAAAAAATAATGTAGGGAACTTTTGGCTCTGGACAAAGTGACCTAGTCCACTCCTCTATCTTAAATGTTCAAAATTCAATGAACATTTATATTATCCTTTTCTCCAAAGACTGGCCTCATCAAATAGTGGAATTTCTAATGTTACATGCCCACCTAAATCACAGTCCTACATATGGTACTTTACATGTTCACCATTCAACATTAATAGCAGAATTTTCATTATGTAATACTGATAAGGAGATTTAATTTATATAAAAGAAAAAGATCTGCAAATGTATTATCCAAGTCGCAGGTGTGCTGTGAGGTGAGAGAGCAATTATCAAGATCATTATTATAGTACATTAGTGTCTAATGGTGTGTGATAAGGATTGTAAAATGCCTGCTATGTTCTTAGCTATCTTTCATTTGGCATTCAGCGACAAAATGAAAATGATCTGTATTGTATGTATACACTGAACGACTGAGAAAATAGAAAGCAGTATCAAATGCTTAGAGATGCAGAGCAGAAAACCAACAACACATAAACAGAAAAAAAAATTAAATACTTTTTCATTTTTATAAACACCAGTGTCAGCTTTGGAAAAAAAGAAGAAGGTGATGAGATGGTATCTTGAGTAAAGCAATTTCTGTTTCCCAGGGTCTCTTAAAAAAAAGGTGGTTGTGTGTGTGTGTGTGTATGTGTGTCCATGCACACACATGCACAAAGGACCACCAATTTTATATACAATTTTTAAACAAAATGCTTTTCTTTCACCACAATTGACTTTTTGAGCAAAAGATGTCTGGCTGAATCAATTTAAACAGCAACATGGAATCTGGCAGCAATCCATTTCTGCTGAGATTAAACCAGCTGCTACTGAACCCATTGATCCTTTTAGCTATTGATTTGTTAATTTAATAAAAAATGAAGTTTTAGAATGTGAACAAATTCACAATGCTGAGAAGACAGGATTTTGATAAGCTCTGCTGCCAGACTAAGCTGGTAACATTGTCAAATGAGAAAATCACACACAGTTTAAAATATTAAAGATTTACAATGTGGCAGGCTACTTAAAATATGATTCCAAATAGAAATGTGACCTGTGAGCTCTCATAATTAAAAAAGATAATCTTAAAACAACAGATCTGCTCCCTTTGTCTTCTGTCTACTAAATTAGTGATTAAAGCAATTTTGCCATATTTCATGCTCCTATTTGCTTTGAAGAGCCAAATTATCTTTAGGAGAAAATAATAGATTCTATTCTTATTACAAAGAAAATTAGCACAAGTTCTAACTAAGGATCAGGTTCTCCCTGAGATAGCTCCATGCCACAACAGTCCTCACTGTGCAGCTCCTAGCTTTTGTTCTCAATCAAAAGAGTGTATTTCCAAACAGGTAGAGACTTCGCAGTTTAAACATGCCATGCTCTTAGGAGATACCCAATCTGTACCACTGGCACTCAGACTCCGCTGTCTTGTTCCCTACTTGAGGCATTATACCCATTAAGATGTACTCATTTTCTCATGAATTCAATTCACATAAAAGAATGCTTGGGACTCAGAGGGCCATAGCTATAGCTGTGTAATAAGACTGCCAAACTGATAGAGTGACCTCTCCTGCTGGTGGTGTTTAGAGCAGATCAGCAATTTACCACCAAAATAGTTTTTCCCTGGAAAATGCTAGTTGCAGAAAATTGATGTTTTGCAAAAAAAGTTGTAACAAATCTGTAACAACCCGCCTGTTTTCCTACCAGCTGTCCTGAAGAACTGCTGGGGATCCCAGGCTGTGAACAACTTGAGCTCCAGCAGGCTGACTGAGGACCAACGTACGTTATAACAACTTCTAGCAGCTCAGAGGTGAATTTGCTGTGTGGACTGCATCAGAGGAAGGAATTAAAAGATTTTCAGTGTTTCTGTCTCCATCAAATGGATTGAGGTTCTGTATTCCCAGCATAAAGCTGAAATAAGCAAAGTATATGGGAAAAAGTAAATATTACTGTTGAGGAAAGTAGTCTCCCATTTGGAAATTTTTCCTGAACAAGAATTAGCTACAAGATTAGCGATCACTCAGTTTAGCCTGCCATACCACTCAGATGAGCACTGTAAGCCCCATCAACACTTAAGAACAAGACTACAGTGGCGTTAGTAAAACTTGACAAAACAGAATGAGAAATGGAGGAAAATCTGGCAAGGTACGACTGACTCCAGCTTTATCATGGGCTTCCTGAGGAAAAGGAGAACAGAAGCCTTGACATTGCCAGGCTTTGGCTGCTCAAACTATTCTCTGAAAACCTGTAGTTGCAAGAGCTGAAAAGCACATTCCAAACACACACCATTCTAACTGTATAAGCAGAGAATTTTATACATACAAATGTGTATATAAATACTCAGTTTCTATGTTTTTTAATTACTGATGAAGAGTCCCAATGCACTAGATTGGAAATGGAAAATTCTGTTTGAATGGGTTTCATGAATTCATCGCAGTCTTTACTGCAATGAAGTTTTTTTCCACTGGAACAAAGAGGACACACGGACATGCACAAAGAGTTGTAGGGAGATATTGGCAAGAATATACATTTTCTTCTCCAAAAAGTAAACTAGAAAGTGTGAAAATTGAAATATCAGGGGAACAAACCCTAGTCAACTTCCACCCACAAAAAGTTGTTTGCTTTACTCATGGTCTAACTATTACTTTAGGACTTGGCTCATTCTTATTATACCTAATGTTTATACTCCCCATATAATATCTAATATCTAATACATAATATATAATATCTATGCGGTATTGATATGTAAGATGTATAAGATATATATAAGATTAATATCTTCTCATTCTACAACATGCTAATAGTGCCAGAATTCAAAGAGCAGTCTCTTTGGTGGCCAAGTGAACAGTTTGAAATAAAACATTCGCCTGCCATGCCAGCGGCCGAGAAAACTAATGAAAAGACAGAGCAACAAAGAATTAATACTATTGAGATAAGCACCTTGATAAGTTTGAAGGAAAGTGTAGACTTTGAACTTTTCACACTTGCCATTCCATACAGGTTTACTCTATTACTGAAAACATGAACATGGGTAAAGAGCACACTAGACAAGTCAAATTCAAGGAAAACATAATAAGTTTGTAGAGGTACATGACATGTGAAATAATGGAAAGTGACAAAGCCCAGGAAATCTAGATAAGTATTGATGTGAGTCTTGAGGAAATCCATATACTTACAAATTTTCACTGGCCATGAAGTTCCAGTCTGAACAGAAGTAACCCAAGGTCAAAGCTATGAATGGTATGCAGCCTGTGCAATAAAAATGTAAATATCCTTCATTCTATGAAAGTATAAATGTGTTTAGTTACACTATGCAACTGGTCATCAGCACAGCAAGGAAAAGAGAGTGATGAGTCTATTCTTCATAGACAGCCAGTTCAGATATTGATAAACAGAACTATAGAAAGTGCAACTCTTGCT
This sequence comes from Mycteria americana, assembly GCF_035582795.1. Lineage (NCBI taxonomy): Eukaryota > Metazoa > Chordata > Aves > Ciconiiformes > Ciconiidae > Mycteria > Mycteria americana. Next base: position 103,747,743 of record NC_134365.1, on the reverse strand, counting down.
GTTACGGGATTTATTCTATATGTGCACACACCACATACACATACAAATAAACCTGTATGGATCAACTAAAATAAGGAGAAATAAAACTAAAAGTAGATAGCTTATTCATAGGCATCAGTAGTGATTAGGGGGTTAACAAAATACCTGAAATTATTTTGAACTAATTAAAAAATATTTAAAAGCTATCTGCTATTTTTCTATCTCTGTTTATTTGTTATTTTGTATTGGAACTGCTACAGGTTGGAAATGTGACATAATCAAACCAGCTTTCAACTGGGCTTAAAGTCAATTTCCCTTCCTCGTCCTGATTCAATTTAAAATATATTTTTGCGTGGAAATCTACCTTAACGTGAAGATGGTTAAAACTGATAGTCATGCCAAATTCTAAATATTTCCATGACATAAGGGTTTACATTCAAGCCCTGCAGTGCAGGGGCTGTTCTTTCTGGGTATTTTTAAGGGATCTTGAATGACATAAACTTGATGCGAGATCGGGCCTTTTGCACGTCTGCCATAGCAACTCAGAATTATATTAGCACTCAAACAATGAACAACCATGAAACATTCAGTAAATTCCACTGATGTGATTTTATGAGACAGAAGTTGTGTTTTATTTATTTGCCTTCAAACTTGATGCATCCCAGAGTCATCAACAAGAAAGTAAACACTGTGATTGTGAAGTGGAATAGTAGATGCTATACACTTAATATAAACTTCTATGCCACTTTGAACATTAAACCTTAGTTAGGGTAGGTTTGGGACATGAGAATATACCAATACTTCCCACATCCTTTCAAAAAAGCCATTGATCGCTCTGCTACCTTTTGTGTTCGAAAGAGATACATTATCTTACTTTCTAAAGAATGGCGATCAAATAATGTTGTATTGTTTAACATTTCGTCCCAATGTGAAAACTGAGTCCTCGTACCATGCTAGATGATTGGGATAGGATGATTCCTGTACCTGTTATATTATTCAGCATAAAAAAAAAAAGGTCAAGAAACTAATCTTGAAGCATAATGAAGAATTAAAACTTCAGATGTTTAAATTTAATACACATTTTGCAGTAGAAGTGGCCAACAAATTTTCTTCCAATAGAAATTAGTAACTTCAATATATATATTTCAGAATCAGTTTGGCAGTTCTGTTGTATTAGTTGACGCAATTAGAATAATAGGTTTCAAATGGGTTTATATTTCAAGTATGATTGTGCTGAATTGAATTATTCCCTACTTATCGTGAAAATATTGGGTGAACATTCCTCATTTTCAATCCACATTTCTAAATTGATTTCCATCCACTTCAGCATGACTAAATTTTTAAAGTAAAGTAGGCAGATACTTCACACTCTCAAGTGCTGTCACAAGTAGCAAATCTGATCTCGAATGTAAAAATAACTGAACTAAGTCCAACCTCTCTATATGAATATGCAAATGGCCACACACCTAAGGGAGTCTACACATCGTTATTTGTTCTCTAGCCCAGAATTTGACTCATGCAAAATGATACAATGTATTTTTTAAGGCTTTCCATTTAGAGGTATTTAATTGTTGAAGAAATATTGTTGAAGAGGTTCAAGGCGATATGGAAAGGAAGACTAAAAGAGGGTATAAAGCAAAAAAAGATGGACTGGATAATGTGGTTTTCTTCTCAAACAGTATGCAAAGATCAGTTCCATCCCAGAGAACCTAGGAAAACCCTTATAATCTCTTCTATGCAGGGATACGTAATGGAGTACTCCAAAGAAAGAAATTACCTTGTACAATTTGTCTTTTTGTGATATACAGAAATTCCTCGTATAGCTCTCCAGCTTCTCGCAGAAACCCTGACTGATTCATGGAATTCTGCCCCAGCTGGTAGAGTGAAAATGTAACTTCCCAGAGAAGCTAGCACAATGTTGAGGACACTTTGCATAATAAAAATTATGACTGCTTTGTATTGTAAAGTTATATAATTAATGCATATGGAATAGTAGGGTTTTAGAATAAAAATAAGGCAACATTTGAAAATCCTTATCCCATTAATGACACCTTTTATGAAAGGACAGCAAAGAGAGTTTTAAGGCTGAGAGTTTTAATTCTTTACATATTTTTGTCTAGTAGCAGGGAAAAATATTTATGGTGATTAAGAGATACAGAAGAAAAGAAGAAAATTCTTATTGGACACCATTATACATCAAATATTAAATGAGTTTCTACTATGAAAAAAATCATAATAGGGAAATACCCAGATGCAAAAGAAAGGCTAATGCACAAGTCTGATAAATACAAAAATTGGAGTTCTGAGAGACAAATCAGGTAGAGCTTTATTTGCCTGACTCCCACGGCACTCATTCATTTTCTCCAGGACTGAGGAATGAGACTCCTGTATACATACAGCACCATATATAGAAAAAAGAGATGCCACTCCTACGGAATGGCACTAAGGAAGGTGGCGGTGAGGAATATGCCCCTTCTCATGTGGCACATGGAGGCAAAGCAGTCCCCGTGGTGGGTTCAAGCACAGTTGGTTGACTGGGGCTCGGAAATGAAATAAGAGTCTGATAGACCCTTAGCAATGACAAGTAGCAAGCAGCAGCAAGAAATAAAGTAACTTGTGAGAAAGATGACCAAAGCCTTTGGATCTATACACAGTAGTTTTCCTTAGGACTTTCTCCACTTATCCTGGCTTGCAGGAGGGACAGCATCAGCAACTGGGAAAGGCCACAATGAAGAAAGAAAACCCCACTGTCTTATAGCACCTGTACAGGACAATTGCCTGCATAGCCTTAAATAAGGTCAAGAAGTACAGTCACATTAACTGATATATCTGATGATACAAATCTACTTAGTACTGCTCCTGTGTGGACTTGTACCTGAGTGGACTTTTCCTATGTGGAGGTGTGCACAGGGCTGGCAAATACAACACAGGATTTGTGAGATACCCATGCCCTTTTGGAGAAGTAGCTGGAGACCAGAGAGAACACCTTATGATGTTTAAAATGGCGCTAGACATTATGTTTAGGCAACTGAATCTCATCACTAATATCCAACAGGATCAAATGCTGTTAGAGAATCAGATCTTGAAGGAACATCAACATAACCATGTTTGAATCTGTTTTTAAATGCTCTCCATATGCGATTATCATAATTATTCTTAATAACAAATCTGAAACAGGCAATGCATATGTTTCCTATAATAAAATATATCTGTATTAGGTATTGAGAAAGCTTTGTGAAGTACATATTTTTTTACCATGACCTGCAAACTTCATAACGAGAATTAAAAAACCCAAATACTAAATCAATATGACTTCTTATTACATGCCAGAAACCAAAGCAGGGATCATTCCTAATTCTGTTTCTGAATAGCAGGAAGCGGTGTTCATTATATCCACCTTGTTTTTCACACTCAGCTGCTGGAGGTTATAGTTTTCCAATATAAACATCAACTGTAATAAAAGTATGAATATAAGGCCAGATGAAAGAGTGGCTGCTTTGCTGTTCTTTGAAAAGGAGCATATGCGCTCCAGCTCTCAAAGCTGATTAGTTATATGGACAGAGGAGAGGAAGAACTTAAGCTAAGACACCACAACCCCAGGGTTGAATACTGTTAAAACTTCATTAGTTCTGTGTTCTCCAGAAACTCATTATCTGAAATAACATTTGATATTTCAAAAGAGTCAAAGGGAACTAAAAGCCTCTCTTACTCTCTCTCCTTTTACATTTTCACGAAGAGTCTAGGTGTATTCAGCTTCTATAATATATTTTAAATTTTGTTTGTTTGTTTGTTCGAGGAAGATGGTTTAAACCAGTATTACCTGGCAATAATTGAAAAAAAACTCATCAGAAAATATTCTTAATTCATAGAATCACAAAATAATTCAAGTTGAAAGGAATCTGTGGAGACATCTGTCCCACCCCCAACTGAGCAAGTCTCAGGTAGATCAGTTGCCCAGCAACTCATCCAGTCAAATTTTAAATATCCGCAGGCGTAGAGATTCCTCAACCCTTCTAGGCACCTGCTGCAGTGCTTGACCGCCCTCAATCAATTGGGGAAACAATTTATCTTATTTTTGAACAAATGTCCTACGTTGCAACTTGAGCCCATTGCATCTTTTCTTTTCCCCAGACGTCTTTAGAGTGTGGCTTTGTCTTCTCAATAATGACCACCATTAGTTGACTGATTAGATGCCCATCAGTCTTCCCTTCTCCAGGCTGAACATGCCCAGCTCTTGCAGCCTCTCCTTGTACATCCTGTGCTCTGGCCCCTGACCAGCACGGTGGCCCACTGCTGGGCTCGGTCCAGTACCTCAGCTTCTCTCTTATACTGGGGAGCCCCAAAGTGAGCACAGCGCTCCAGATGCAGTTTCACAAGCGTCAAACAGAGGGGAAGGATCCCTGCCTTCAGCCTGCTGGCTGCAGTCTTGCTAGCACCACCCAGGATGTGGTTGGCTTGCTTTGCTGCAAGGACACACTGCTAGCTCTTGTTTAATCAGCCAGCTACCAGTCCTTTTCTGCAAAGCTGATTTCTTGCCAGTTGACTCCCAGCCTGTGTCAGCGCTTGGGATTATTCCAGTCCAGATGCAGGATTTTGCACTTGCCTGTGCTGAACTTCATGATGTTTCTGTCAGTCCATTTCTCCAGCCTGTTGAGGACCCTCTGAATGCCTGCCCTTCCCTCCAATGTGCTTTCAAATTGAGTGTCAAATCCTGAGCTTGCTGAACGTGCACTTCACCCCATTGTCCAAGTGGTTAATACAAATGCTAAATGGTCCTGGCCACTGTATCAACAGCTGAGGTGTGCCACTGATAACCAGCTGTCAGCTGGACCTCAAACTGCTGATCTCTACTCTTTATGTCCAGCAGTCAAGACAGTTTTCCACCTATGTGGTGGTCTACCCATCCAGTCCATAAGGATAGTACCATACGGCAGACCACATCAAAGGCCTTGCTAAAGTCAAAGTAAAGAGCTTCCACTGCTCTCCCCTTGTCTTCTCAGCATCACGTACCATTGTAGACAACCCTCAGTCAAGTTGGTCAGATACAATTTGCCCTTGATAAATCCATGATGGTTGTACCAATCAACTTCTTGTCCTCATGTTCCTGGACATGGTTTTCAGAAGGATTTGCTCCACAATCTTCGGGGTGACTGAAGTGACACTGGTTGGCCTGGATCCTCTTGACCTTGCCTCTCTTGAAGAAGATGGGTGTGACATTTCCTTTCTTCCAGTCATCAGGAACCTCCATTAATCACCATGACCTGTCAAAGGTGATGGATAGCAGCCTCGCAAGAGCATCACCCAGCTCCCTCAGCACCCTTGAGTACATCCCCTCTGGTCCCATGGGCTAGTCTATGTCTAGTCAGCTTAAGTGCTCCCTAGCTCCATTTTCCAATACTATGGATGATGCTTCATTCCCACTGATGCTCAAGGACCTGGGAGGCTCAAGAGCAGATCTTGCCAGTTAAGACCAGTAAAGTAAAAACCTGGCATTATTCTTTTTTATCTTTATGTAATAAAGACATTTTAAGCTTCCTATCACATTTGACTTCCAAATGTCCCTCTGACTTCTACTAACACACTCCCCAGTTACCTCAAATGGTTTATCACTGCTTCATGTTTTTCACTCATTTCCCATTCACTCCGAATGGCAAAAATAAGTCAGTCCTTACTATCCTATAAAGTTATTCACATTCTGAGTTCAAATGAGTCTTCTAATAAAGTGTTTATGCCCACAACAAATAGTATAGGCTACACTTGAGAAAAGTGTCTTATACTTTCTAGCGACATATTATCATATGCATAGATTTATTATCTAACCAAACACTGCAACATACAGACTAACATTAGGAATCAGCTTGATTGTTTTCTTGAAAACTTGTGTTTTTCAACACAATTTTAACTATAAATGTTTTGGTCACATCCTACCATCTGCAGTAGCAACAGAAGCAGCTCACAGCCTCTCTCCTCATCTATTTGTATGCTCAGAAAGAAACTTCTTGATACATGGCTTTCATAAGCACTTTGAAGTATGTCACACATGCCAGGTTTAAGAATCTGATCTAGGTTTCTTAATAATTTGTTTCGCTCTACGCAAAAGAGAGGCCAGAGAAATCCCCTTATTCAATCTGTTAATTTTCCACTCTGTATGTTCAGTTAGGGAATGTATGATTTTGTATGCTTGAGTTTCTTTGTGTGATGTTTCATACTGAAAATCATCAACCTCAGTCTGTTTATGCTCTACATTTAAGTAACTACTTCTCTGTTCATTGTATGTGAGCAATCTTCTGTAAGATTCAAAGCAGAAAATTTTTTATTACCCAATTTTGTTAATGTCCATGCAGGTTCATGCTGATTCAAGAGACTGCAACTGCTTCATTCTTCACTTTATTTATTTGTGGACATATTTTGTGAGAGCAACAGTTGTCACTTCAGTTCTACTCCTGTAAGTATGTACAGTCTTCTGTTATCAACTTCCTCAAGTAACTGAAGCACTCAATACACTTCAGATTCACATAGGTGTATTTGTGGTTTCAACATATTTTTTTCTTTTGTGTCACACATTTGGATTTAATTTCAGTGGCTCCACTTTTTCTAGCAAATTTTGCCCTTATTCCTATCAATGTCCAGTGAAATTATTACCACTGGTATAGCACAGGTAACTAGTTGCCACCCAAAGACAGATTCACTGTCATGAACACGAGTTCTGTATTCCATCAAGAAATTATGTGCAGATTAAACACTGATACCCCACCTACTCTTATCCATACTGCAAAGCAAATTCAGGGAGACACTTAAAATTTATATCAGTAACTTTTGGCGTTACTTGTTACAAAAAGAAACATGTGAAGCAATACTGTTGGCAACGAAAATTCTAGGAAAAACATAAATACTTTAACCCACTTTTTTCATAACAAATTGAAATCTTGTGTCTAAATACTATGTTAACCTATGTATTGAAATATTTTATTTCTGCTTCATATTCTGTTATGATATGTGAGGAGATAATAAAGTATCAAAGTCTCTAACTTATTTTACAACACAGGAAAAACTTTGATTCAGAAAATCAACTAAGTATAAAAGACAAGTATGAAGTAAGTTAAAGCAAGATATAGTAATTTAATATTATTTAATGTATTCCATAAAATTGCAAGTCATATGATTATAAACACATCTCTTCTGTTAGTGTCCTGTCATTAAATTTCAGAGATTTAATATGTATCCGTAAAAGAAGAAAAAAACCAAACTTGTATTTTTATTGTTCTATTAAATTAATGTTTTGCAGCTGTCATAGGATAGCTGGACAATAATTGCTTTTGCTCTGATTCAGAAAGAAAAGCAATGTCAAACTATCGTCTGCAACAGAAAATGTACATCTTATGAGCTTGTTGGGCACGGTGCATCCTCAGCTCTCTGGTCTGGTGATACTCAGGTCTGATGATACTGGGGAAGCTCACACCGGGACCCTGGCATGCAGAAAAATGGTTGCTACCCTGATCAGGGCAGAGTCTGCCCTTTTGGTCCCATGCATTTCCGAAACTGCTAAGTGCCTCGAGGGGATCTTGGTAAAAGAGGCAGCCTGAGTTATTTTGCCTTGGAAAAGAATGAGAAAATTCCTTAATGGGAATCTATTTTAATCAAGTGCCAAAAGACCTGAAGCTAAGATCATTCTTTTCTTTTGCAGGAACCACTAAAGCCTTTCCACAGGTAACAAGCAGAAGAATAGTATTTTGTATACAGGGATAATAGAGAAGTCCATCCTTTCCCATTCACTCATAGTGAGTGAGAATTTCATTTTAAACCAGTTTCAAAGCCCGATAGCAGTGGAAAACACACTCACAAACACCATTTAATCATGAAACTAAGTGTGTTCTCAGGAGCTGTGAAAACATTGCTTTTATTTTTGCTTCCTGCTAAAGGGTGGGGAGTTTATCCTGGCTGCTCTGAAAGCAGTGGTTAGACAAAAAAATCTGTTCTTTTCTCCTAGAGATGATGGGGCTCCAAAACATTGCCAAATTCAAAATCTCAGAAGCTGTCTATAGTTTTCTGCCAGGTTTCTCCTTTATTTATGCTACCTGCTGCTGCCCTGTCATAGCACAGGCACAGCAGGAAACACCAATGAAAGGAAGAGCCACAAACACACGCGGCTGGATTGTGTTTTCCCAGCGGAGCAGCAGGAGGTAAAAATGATAGGGATTATGTTGCCACTTGCCCTCAGGCAAAATGTTAATAATGGAGGAAACAGCCTTATGCTTTCCTCTCCCAAGGGGAAAAAAAAAGGATCTTTGATCTTGGGAAACTGATTTTTTTATGCCCCTAAAGGTTGCTCGCTAGCTTATAAACGTGTATTACAGAATCACAGAATCGTATAGGTTGGAAAAGACCTTTAAGATCATCGAGTCCAACCGTAAACCGTATTACTGCATGGGGTCGTTAAAATAGCAACATGATAATATAAGGGCTAGATTTTGTCTAAGAAATTAGGTGCTCATGCCTTCCAAGGTGGCATCAAATAGGGTTTTCAGCTAATCCAAAAGAGGGTTTTTTATTCCAGCACAGCTTTATTACCATAGCAAGTTGGGTTTTTGCCTTGATATTTCAGGATTCTCACATTAGATAAGTCCTTAGAAAATAAATACTATGGTCTGTTGTTTGCAATATTAATCCATATACATATTTCAATGGAAAGCAGGAATAAAACTCATTTGTAGTTCACTAAAATCTACAAGTTTAAGTCTAGATAATGAAAAAACAAATAGATTTCTGGTGGTATTGACCACTTTCTCTCACTATAGCATTCTTTCCAGTTGTCATTCAACTTTCCATAAATGATACTGAGCTTATGATTATGAATTTTGAAGGAGGCACGATTAAGTACTATGCCCTTTTTTGTTAGTAAAAACAGGAAATGTGCAGCAGCAAAGGCACATTCCTGACCTCATTCCAGACCAAACCAAAATAATCTCGCCCGTTTCACGACAGTAAATCTTTGCCAAATATCAATCTTGATGTCCTAAATCATAAGAAAATGCATCACATATGACAGAAAGGATTTCCTCTCCCTGAGAGATTTAGAATGACTGGCAGTACACATTATGCTTTGTTGTTACAAAGCTTAATCATTGCTGTCTCCAGTAAATCTGTTGATAGGAAGTATTTTCAGTATCTTTGCTACCACTTTCTGATACTCAACAGGCACTCCTGAAATTACAGATATAAGAGGAACCCTTAGCAATTTTGTCTTAGGATCAATGCAGTTCATAGGATTTTCCATTTCCTCTGCATGGCTTTGGGTTGTAGCAACTTCTTTCCTCATACTTACTTTATACTTCTAGTCTAAGAGTATATAATTCCCTATATATACATAATTCCCTATACATAATTCCCTATCAGTATTAAATGTAATTATGAATATTTATTGCTGAGAGAAAAGTTCCTTTACTATATTAATCCCAGTGAGAAAAACTACTGACTCATGTCCAGCGCAATATGTTAAAGCTGATAAAGTACAAAAGTTTATTACAGACTGCCATTCTTTTCCCCTTCTACTTTTTATTTTGTCAGGGTCTTATCACAGAAGCAGTGTTATTTAGCTTTGTTATGTTTTATTTGGGGAGAAGAATGTAGAAGCATTACCTGCTGGTCTGGAGTATATATACATAAAAGAAATCTTTAAAAAGTCATATTTTTATCATTCTAATAAATTGAGGTTTTGCAGAAGAAAGTTATGTCAGAGGATAGCTGGGCAATAGTTGCTTTTGTTCTGCTTCAGAAAGAAAAGCAAGATCAAACTATTCTTTACAACTGAAATTCTACATGTTATCAGCTTTGCTGGGTATGGTGCATCCTCAGTTCCGTTAGGATCTTATAGGAGAAGCTTAAAGGTGCATTAGCTGTCAGATTTTCTAAGAAACAATTTATATACAGTGGACAAGCTATACTACGCACATTGAAGACTGAGGCAATCCTTCAGAAAAGAATGTGAGTCTCAACATCCTACCATATGTGAACTGTAGGCAGATTGCAGAGGAGGGGCAACCAGCCATAGGGGGTTGTATGCCAACAGAGCCTGATGAGCTGGAATGTCTCAATGGAAAGAACAGGGCAGAATTGCAGCAGAAACAAGTCCCAAGTCGTTAGAGTACAAACATATTGGTGGCCATCTACAAACTGAAGTGAAGAACTTAGAGAGGTGTCTGTACGTGAGATGCAGTACTGCAGAGAAAACCAGAGGCAAGCTTTACTAAGTCACCTTGGGTACTAAAAGCAATCATGCATAAGAGTAGTCTATGTAGGCTCATTTGTCCTACCAAGAAATCACATACTTTCCCTTGCAATTAGTAGGAATTGTCCTACCAAATCCCTGCTTAAGTTCAAGACCTTCATCAATATTTGCACAACATTGAGTGGAGGGTGAAGACACAAACAGGTCTAGAAAAAAAAGGAAAACAAGATTACTTTTAGCTACATATAACCTTGTTAATATCACTATGGAAAGCATAAAAAAGCATTCTTAAATTGTATCTTAATGGAACAACTAAATCTAGAGCACAAAAGAGAAAGTATTCTCAACTTTGCCCTAAGGCTTCTTTAAGAAGCAAGTACAACTGAAAAACTAGTTAGCAGTATCTGCCTTGGGAAACAACAGGTAGCAAATTCTAGCTCTGAAAATCTCCTCCTTGTCTCAAAATACCTCCCCAGCCCAAAAGTGTTAATGAAAGTTTTCACAATATTAGGAAGGTAGCACACAAACAAAAGATGCCCTAACAGAACCTGACCTCCAAAACTAAAGCAAAATGCCCTATCTAAATTCCTTACCAAGGATGAAACTTACTGCGGAAAAAGAAAGAAAAAAACCAAAGCAGAATACCTTTCTTTTCTTTGTATTTGCTTGCTAATCTTTTTTTTGTTTGTTTTTCAAAGAAACTGAGAAGAACATTCACTAAATCGAATCTAGGCTTACCAAGACTAAGTCTTGGCATCTGAGGATACCCACAAAAGGTTAAATTCTGTTCTCGGCAAGTGAGGGAACATAGTTAGGCTGGAGGGCTGGCCTGGCCAAAGCTGGCAGTGGCCCACATACATAAGTCCTATGAGGAGACAACTGTGAGGGTCACTAGAGGGAGATTACACAGAGACCAGAAATCTAGTGCAAAATAACCATATGGCAAAACAGCCAAATTCACTATGATCTTGACATTTACAGAGTTTTTATTTAGTTTTGTTATGTTTTATTTGGAGAGAAGAATGTAGAAGCACCACCTGCCAAACTGGAGTAGCTATTTCAGTCCACGATAGGACTTCAAATTGAAAATGCTTATGTGAAGAATACATTTACCTCCAATGTTTACAAAATGTTTGCTTTTTGATGGTGGTAATTTTTCCTGTGTTTTCTAATAACACTAATGACTTTAGTCCTTATGAAAGAATTAGAAAAACAAAGAAAGCTACAGAAAAACGTCTTCTCTGCTTAGTTTGTAGCAACTAAGCTAAGCTAGCCAAATAACATGGAAAATTGGAAAGCTAAGAGAGATTTTTTGAAAATCAATGACATCCAACACTTCTGTGCCTAAGGACATGATTGATACTCAGAGCTCAATAATTTTTATGTGTTTTTTTTAAGGAGATTAGCAATTTGATAAATAATGAAATCATTTACCAGATACTATCATGATGATTTCCTCTCCTTAGAGCCTTCACAGCTAACAGAAACTATCAGATACACAACAAATAGCACACCTTTTCTTCTAGGTTAAATCTTAGAAAGGATTTGAAAATTTCAAAATATTTGCAAGCCTGATTCCACATTTGAAATATTACTTCTGTATAGAAAGCCAGGAGATCACTTGTTTTTCTCTCTCTACATACTATTTCAGCAGGAAATTCTAAGGTGTAGCTCACAGGACAAGCCTTCTTTTACTGCTTCCTAAGAAAGCCCATCTCCATTTGTAGTCTGCATAGTTTAAAAACAGTAGCAGCACACTATACAAAACGCCTGGATGGCTTGAACCTGTCTGAAAGCATGTTCCTCTCAAACCTGTTCTGCTGTATGCAAAGTGTGTGCTTTCCATTTGGCTCATCCGAATACTGACAAAGTGTCGACTGGCGGATCTCAGGCCTTGCTAACTGGCTACATGTGAAGTTTGGCAATGCAAGTGGAGGGGAAGAATCATTTAGCAATAGGCACCTTAACAGTACTGGAAAAAGCACAACATTTTTGCCTCTCAACGGAGAAGTTAATTTTAATAGACCTTTGGTAACAGGGATGCAGCAGCCCCGGATGGGCACAGGCTGCCATTGCTGGCTGCTGTCAGCACTCGGCACGAAGCGCCTGAAAACAGCATTTCGGCGACCACTGACAGCGGGAAGCATGCCTTGTTAGCTTCACCAAACTGCAGGGACAGGGCATTATAATCCTGTAGGGAAAAGCCAAAGACAGCAACACTGAACAGGGAAATGCTGACTTTTATGTTGTGTTACCTTTCATGTCACGCTTACAATTACAGCCAAACTCCAGGGGAGGGAGTACAGATTGTATGCGCGATGTCTTTCCTATTCGGACCAAGAGAACTTTGCCTTTTCATACAATCATCATTGTTAACAGAGAGCTGTGTATTGGCATGTGCGTAACAAGTAATAAAAGCTTTCACATATTCATGTTGCTATCTTAGGAAAACATACCAAAGATGCTGTCTCTGGTAGTGTTCTTGTTCCCCGCGAGCCTTTCGGTTCTTGTTTTTATAAGCTTCTGATGTTCAGCAGTTGTTTCAACCTCATTTTTTTTATAGTTAATATAGAGCTAGGTAGTCCATTCCTTCAAGAAACGCTGGCTTTTCAAGACATTCAGGCTATTTTTTAAGTGAAGTTACTTTAGAGAACTAAACAACACTCACAAGATGCATCCATTTTTCTTACCACTGCCCCCAAAATACAAAGCAGAAGTTTTACAGGGAGTAGTGGATGCTATAAAGTAGCATTTGTCTGAACAAAAGGAACTGTTTATGTATTTGCATCTGACTTGAACTAGTCACTTTTAGAGACCTTTTCTAGGCGTGGAGAGAATCAAACTGTGATTCATCTTATCTTTATATATATATATATAATCTTAAAGTAAACATCTAAAATATAACATATTAATCTTGCACCAAAATTGCCTATTTTGATTCACTGACAAGAAATAAAGCCTCAGCTGCTAGTTCAGAAGTCGACATCTAAAGTCGGGTGTGATGAATCTCACCCTGTTAGATTATAAAGACCAACTAGTCCATCAGTTCACCCTACTGATAAATGACTATTACAGAATCAGAGATACATAGCGCTCGTGATCCAAATAATTAGTGACTCTAAGCTCATGTCTACAGTTTAAGGGACAGAATAATTTACTGCGGTGTCTCTGCATGAGCCCCTGATGGTCACACTGAAAAAACAACATATCCGATTTCCTTGATAGTAGCATTGTATTTTCTAACTCTGTTATAATAAAGGTAGAGCCCCATGGTGTCCCCTGTTTCCCGCACTCTGCAAAGCAGGCTCTGCCCTGGGCTGCCAGCCCGTACCCCTCCAGTTGCTGCCAATGGCACAGCATCGAGAGACCACTGAGCGCTCATCCAAGTGTAGCCACCCCTGTGGGCCATGAGTCCCTCTCAGTACTCACACCAGTGTAGATGTTACAGACACTTTGCAGCTGCCAAAAGACTTCATTTAAAAAATTTTATTTACTCTTTTGTCTGTGCCTGCATTACAGGTACTAGCAGAAACTCTTTCAGCAGCCAAACTTGTTTCTTTGCTCATCCTTGCACACCTACTTAAGCAAATGTATGTTCGTTGATGCTCAGTGCTATCCATTACATAGCTGGAAAATTGTATAGCTGAGAGTACTCTACTAAATTTATCAGGAAGTTTGGATTGTGAAGTTTATAATTTTTCTCTTTTCCATGTGAAAAAGGTGGCAGAACTACTTGCTTCATTTATCCTTGTATACAAGTCAGAAGAGGAACTGATGATAAAGTGTATTTTAGAACATTAGAAATTGTAGTTTGAAAGCATTTTTCAGATCTATAGTTCATAATGAAGTGTGCAGAATGATGATAAGGATGAGCTACCCTGAATAAGTACTAATTTCATTCCTACTTATCTGTCTCTTTTCTGTGTCATGGCTTCAATTTCAGGTTATGATTACCTAGATAAAAATCCTTCCCTTAAGATACTTCAGCATTTTGTGTGTGTGTAAAGCAATTATGGAAAAGATCATTTGTTTTCTTTTGAGTACAATCTCCATGCCCAAGATACTGAACTAATAAATGAGGCCAAAAGTTCATAAAATGAAAAATTGCAGGAACCCCTGTTGCTGACTTACTTGATTATGAAGAAAAAAGAAAAAAAAAATTGGGAAAATGGAAAAGAGTCAGAAAGAGTTAAGCTAAGCATGTTGTAAGAAGTCTTGAACAAAGTAGCTTGGTTCTTCCCACAGGACAGGAAATGGAGAGAGAAAGGATTGCTCAGTTGGAGGAGAAACCACGTAATTCCTTTCAAAAACACAAGAAAGCAGAAAAGGAAAAAAATTGGCTTGAGAAAGCATGCTGGTTTTTTTGCTGAGTGATCCTAATGGCACAAGCAAAGTGCTAGAAAACTTTGGATTTCTGGAAGAAAAAAAATGTTGCACATGGACTTAGCACAATCATATGCAGGGCTGATGGCATTTGCAGTCACTCCAAACACTTGCAGATCGGATACGCAAGGCAGACTGCTGCCGAAAAGGGAAGTCCTATGTTTCTTTTCTTTCCTCTCTCAACTTGGCCACTTTTAGCAGACCCCTCCCTTGCATGAGATTTAATTGATCTTAAGAGTATGCAGCGAGTTGGATCGGTCTGAAGAGTTAAGAGAAAACTGGTTTTTTTTGACAGGTTCATTTTGTGTCAGCAAATGACAGAGTTGATCTTGCTCACTGTGTGGTTGCCAAACTACTACTACGGATGACGGGGAAGCTGGGACAGGAGCATGTGGCTGATGAGATAGGCCATGGCTTTCGACAGACACACAGCTGGACCAGAATAAGGGCACTGTGAAGTGCAACTTGTATTTTTTTGAACTACACAGTTCCTGTGCACGAGTCATCACAGGTATCATCCCCAGAGGACATATCAACATGATTAAGGCCAGGGGTACAACAATGAAGCGAGATCCTCCTTGTACTGGCTGCACCTGGCTAGATTTGTGAGAAATACTTGCAATAAGAGCGAGGGGTAGGAACATCCTACCGTGGATATCTGCGGAGGTGGGAGGACTCAGATCCAACGAGCAGTTGAAGTAGAGGGGGAACAGTTAGGACTCAATTGGCAAAGACGAAAAAGGAGGGAAGTGGAGGAGAATGTGACTGAATGACAATTTTGGGAAAAAGTGCCTATAGCTGGGAGCCAATGAAAAAGGCATGCAGAAACAAAACATGTAGGGTTTATGTGCCAGGAAAGGGACTCTGAAGGGGGACAGAAGAGGAGAACTGCTGCAGTGTGTGAAGATCAACCTGGACTCAAACAATTCAACCTGAGATGGGAGATAGCCATTGGGACCTGATAAATGGAGACTGGGTTTGGGAATGAAGGGAGACGAGGACTGTGGCAAGGTCTCCGTTGAAAGAGCAGGATGGTGGCAGATTGGAGAACGCTGAAAAGATCAAGTCAGCAGAGGAGGAGGAGAGGGAATAAGGAATGTACACCTACTTGTCCACAAACATTACCATGGGAGCCAGAAATCCAAAGCCTCCTATTTTAGTTTCAGCAAACTGGTGGAAATCACTGTGTTGCTCATTTTCATTTCAGCAGAATATCCACCAGAGAAGGGCAACTCCTACTGCTCTCTGTTACTCAAAGAGGAGGGAGAGGGAGAGAGAAGAATGAAGAGCTGAGACAGGAGGTAACACCAGGTCTTGGTGACACCAGCAACTCGAACAGCCAAATAGGCATTTTGCTCTCCTGAATTTTGCTTTCACGTACAATTACCCTCCAGGGTATATATGGAAATCAATAAGGAATATACTTAAAATAGCAACAGCACTATAATCTGGTGAAACTCACTGGGAATTAATAGGAAGAAGAAAGAAAGAAAATCATTTGTTCTGCTGATATTCTTAATTACATCAAGAACAACTGACTATTAATGTGAGACAATCAGTCAGAGACTGCTAAAAATTCATTCTAAGTGTGCCTTCTATATACCTGTAAGGGCAGAGAGTGAGCTTCACAGTGATTTTTTGATTGATATAAGTTAAACTTCTATTAACTAGACACCCTTATTTTTAAATATAAAAGTTTTTTCCCCCATCTATTGATATAAATTTAAACTGAATAATACATATACTTAATGTATTATCTATTAATAGGAGCCTGCATTATGATAAAAATGCATATAATTCAAGATTACAAAATCAGTAGGCAGGAAAAAAAAAATCAAAATTTCTTGTATAAAATATAGCCAAATTTTCTCAGATGGAATCAAATTCCATAGCCAACCAGAAAAAAACCCATATTCTTAACAAGTCATGCTCATCAATAAGAAAGCCAACATAAATGGAGGAGTTCTCATTTATTTTACATACTCTCTGAAATATCATTAAACAAACTGTGACTGCCAAAGTAATAAACCTAAGCATCCAGAACACTTTGTACACATAATATTTCTAGTTACACAAACCTAACAGCACACTAAATGAGTTTATTAGTCTCCACTGTACATATTAAGGGGGGAAATATGCTGTACCCCATAGATTCGCTCTCCACGAAATTGTAAATGAGAGTTGCGATTATCAAGTAATGTAATGTGCAAAACCAGACTCATTCATAGATGCATATACACACATTCACACAAACACATACCCAAACACATTCGGAAAGTAATGGGAAAAGATCACCAGGCCTTTGCCAGCTGTTTGCACCACTTAAATCCAGCAACATCTCCAGACACCCAAAGAATCCAGTAAACCACAGGGATATTTGCTCTACGGGGAAGCTCTGTGCATCCCCTAGAGCCATCTCTGATGCAGCCCACCGAGCAGCAGGAATACCCACACTCAAATGTGTGCAGTGGATATATGACCTCTCTCCAGCTATAAAACTTCTGCAAAATTAGTCCACTGGGGCTATAAGCGGCAGGTTTATAACACGGTGCATCTCAGGCTGATCTAAAGCCTACTGAAGTCAAAGGGAGCCCTTCAATTGATTTTATATTAGCTTTGGCTCAGTCCCCTAAGTTAACTCACAGGCTAGGTTAGCCAGACAAAAGAGGCTGGGAACATGAAAAGGTCTTAGATGTAGACTTTAAATAGAAGATTTTGGTTTTAGTATAGGTTTTGGATGCAACAGAATGTTTAAGACAGAGATCTTAATTTTTTGAAAACAATTTTCTCACTTTTACTTATTTAAAAGCTTAGTTGTGATGATATTGTAGCTGTAATAAGCCCTGTACCTGTTTAGTTGTTTGCAGGAGTTAATGTAGTAAATGCTGTAGAAAACCAAGCAGTAGGAAAAGATATTTACAATTGGCATTTTTTTTTAGAAACACTTATTCCAAAATCCACAAGGCTGAGAGGGGTCTAAAACTAAGAGACTTATTTTAAAGTTCATGCTAGTGTAGGCTCTGTGTTGACCCTTTTGTACAGCTGGGCATTTTACCATCACAATCCATGGTTTACAAAAGTCCAGAGAAGCCTGGTTATATTACAAATGTGTTAAGAAGAGATTTGCTGAATGCTTCTTATCCTCTGAATTCAAGTCTTGATTAAAAATGATCAGGTTCATGCTATGTTTATTCATACTCATTTATTAAACAGTCAAATCTTAATTTGCATGTATGTATTCTTAAAGAATGTTATGCGGAAAAATACTTCCCTGTAACATGCCTCTTGCTACAAAATCCTGGAAAACCTGCTCTGGCCGTTATGTCCACCTCTGAGCTCAGGGGCCACCGGCTTCAGAGTCTCCTTTCTGCAGGTGGCTTTAGCCAAATGACCTTGTTGTCTCAACTACAACATCTCCGAAGTGTTTCATAAACATCTTGTAATTATCTCAATAATGGGATTTGCTAGCTGTAACAGATACATGTTTTTTGTAAATAAGCCACCCAGGAGTGCGCCTGCACAGTCCTGATCCTTTCAGCTGCTCAGAGGTAAACACACAGATGGGAAGAAAGAACAGGCTGCTGTAATAATTAGCCTTAAAAATTCTGAGCGTGGAAAATACACCAGCAGCATGTAGTACTGAAAATATAAACCTATGGGTTTCGGAGAAAGTTCGGCTCCTCCTGGTGCTTCTGAAAATTGTGTTAAGTATCAATTTGTACCTCTAAAAATATGGCTACTCGATAACTACTTTCTGAAGACTTTCAGGAAGATATATATGTGCATCAAATTGACTTTTAAAAATCAGACAGATATGCTTTTGACAATTTTCCTCTGATCCAAATTTTTACACCCTGGAAATTCCATAATCTGCTCCCTGTGCCAACTGCCTAGTTAATACAGATTTGCTATTTTTCTTTCTGCATGTTATACACAGTAACTTTTCATGATGACATGTGCTGTGCAATTGCAAAACCAGCAATAACATTTTCATAAATTATTTTACTTTGATTTAAATTGCAAATGTGAAAGGATCTTTAATTCAAAGTAACTGATTACCTTCTAAAATGTAACTACCTGCTAACCTGTATGCGACTTATCACAGTTAACAATTGCCATGGAAGGTTTTATATCCATAATATATCCATAAAGGAAAGAAAAAAAATATACATATGTATATATAAAATAACAATAGGATTTACCTCTATTCTTTATCAAAATGTACACTGAGGTGTGTCAAAAGTGTAAAGATCAAATGCTTTATGTCTTGAAAGAATTACAAATATATGTGAAATTCTATACTGTATTTGGATCCAA
This sequence comes from Mycteria americana, assembly GCF_035582795.1. Taxonomy (NCBI): domain Eukaryota; kingdom Metazoa; phylum Chordata; class Aves; order Ciconiiformes; family Ciconiidae; genus Mycteria; species Mycteria americana. The sequence continues at coordinate 103,728,839 of NC_134365.1, read as the reverse complement.
ACTGGAATCAAAACAACTCCTCATCCTGAAGAACTGTTCTTCATGAAATTCATCAGAAACTTGCCATATCATCTTTGGTTCCCCAAAGACGCCTGCTTCTTGAAATCTATTTAATATATAACACAGTGATTTGCATTGCTCAAGTTCCTTAATCAAAACTTTGTGCAGTGTCAAGTCAAATACAGAAGACCATAGTAAAGATGTGATAAAAATGAATGAGGTAATGAACAGTAATGGGCAGGAGACCTTGGAAATTTAATTTCTTCCTATTTTGTAACTTGATCACAGTCAATGAATATTGGACATGAAGAGAATATAAAAGTTGAGATGTATTGTTTCCAAACAGCATGTGGTATGTAGATGATGCTTGCTGCTGTAAGAGCTGAAATAAAGAATTTAGTCATATTTCAAAGAAAAAAATATTTTTATATCAAGAATTTTCAGAAAAATTGATAACAAAAATGTGGCGATAGACAATTTCATGTTCTTAAAGTTTACAGCAATCTAATTATTAGATATCCAGATAACAGCTAATGTGTGGCAGATGATAAAACATCTGCGGAGACCTTAAACTTCCCTCTGAAGTGTTTGATATTGGCTTTATTAAAGAAAGGAAGCTGCAGTAGCTGGATGTTGTCTGAGTCAGCATGGCAACTTCTATTTTCCTATTGAATGAAATGTTGTGACCCAGCTGCTAAGAAAAGACTTGCACTGTAATATAAAAATCATGTAAGTAAATTCTTACTATAGCTACAGACAGTTTTTCACTAAAATACACACGTGTTTTAAAAATCAATGAATGTGTAATAAAGATTTCCATTTCTCACAAAAAAAAGCTAGGAACTGTCACTGGTACATTTGTGTGATAGCTTAAACAGTCATGCACTGGAAAAAATGGAAGCAATTTAAGGCTGAGATTTCATCCTGCAAATAAATTAATTGTTTTTTCCTTAAGAGACCCTCCCAAGTATTTGTTATTTTCCAGTTCATGACATCTTTTCATTAGTCACTTGTAGCCTGAAGAAACACTAATTGTAGCATTTACTGTATAAATCATTCTTCCCCCTCTCTTAAATTTCACAGTATTGATTTGCACAATGCAAATGACACAAGATGTTTTTTATTCTTTCAGATTTAAAAAAAAAAGTTTCCTCATCCCAGTTCCTTGCAGAATGGCTTGAGGTGAAAAATAACTGCTCTTACTTATTCTTTTCCTTTATAAAAAAAATCCTTCATGTTTGACTGATCCATACATTTTATCTACTCTCCTCCAACCTGAAATAACAGAAAATACGTTGTTCACTAACAGATTACTAAGAATAAATATGTCCCCCATGCCAAACCAGATGATACTATATAATGTTCAGAAATTTGGGCGAAAGGCAGGCTGGAGTCCTGTCAGCATTTTGGTTTTGGCATGCCATCATGAGCTGCCTGGAGCAGTGAATGTGAACAGCACTGGGGCTTGCGGAGACTGAATGAGGGTAATTTACTGAAGTCTATTAAGGAGACTGCAGTGCTGAAAGCATAATGCGCTCCACATTTCACAGCTTCAGCATTTAGTGTGATGAGGCCCTCAACAATTAAAGTTATTCTTTGTTCCCTCTGACTCTTTTTCAAAGATGGGCAGTTTTCTAAAAAACTTTTTACCTACCTGATAGGCAGGCACTGAAGTTACTGCAAGCAGACACACAACTCTTCAGGTTTTCAGAAAACCACTAAAACGTGATTTTTAGGAGACTGTTTAGAAAACATTGTGGTTTAGGCGTAAGGGAAGCCTCCCTAAAGCTGTCAGTTGAATATCAGGAGGGGAACCGCCTGGGGAACCACCAAGGGGAGGCCTTGGGAAAGGCAAGAAATTTGCGCCCCTTCTGAAAATCTGTGGGGTCTAAATGAATCCTTCACACGTGGTGAAATGTGCCACGCAGCTCTGTGCTCATGAGCATTAATCTCTTTGCAGAACACAGTGATAATTTATGGATTATCAACTGTAATTACTTGATACTACAGGAAAAAGAGTCTGTTAAGTTAAGCAGGACAATAAATAATCAAAATAAATTTTTGCTTCTCAAGAAGGCAAGAACTCTCTTGCCTTCAATACTCATGGTAATATATACTGTTTTCTTTATATTCCATATGCTATGGAAAACAGCTTCAAAGAATATGCTAGGAACCAGTATTGCACCTGATTTTTCTTTAATAACAACCACATTTAGTAACGACCTTCAAAATGCAGATGGCTATTTTTATTGCATTGTGTCTGACTGCTGAAGCATTTTAGCTGAATTCCAGTTTGCTAGCCCACCAGAAGAGATGACAAATGATAAGTAGGCATCACACATTTACTTCAGTAGGAGCAAGGAGGAACTCTGAACACTCAGGAGTCAGATAATTTATGACCTGCATGTAAAAAGTGAAGTTTAATCCTTGTTATGCAACTAGAAAAGGGGTGATGAATATAATGGATATAATCTGCTTAACATGAACAGCAATAGGGCACTAAAAACCCCTCAGAAATATTCAGCACAAAACAAATATGCTGTTACTAATATGGAATGCTTCAGTCTCATAAATTACAAAAAGCAGGAAAATGTTTTACAATCTGACTACAGGATTGTCTGCCTTTAATCAAAAAGTTATTCTTAGGCTGTAGGTTATAAATGAGGTTTGGGATTTTCACTTAGTTCATTTTTGACTGAGAGGCTTTTTATTTTAAGATATGTTGAAATTCAAATGACACTGCACATTTTAAGCTGATGCAAATTGATACAACTGAAAGAAAACCTGGGGGGAAAAGAATGCATGCAAAAGAGTATAGAATTGTTAACATTATTCTAACAATATTACAATGCAGATGTTACAAACTAAACTTTAATTTCTTGACTATGAAAAGTAAAACAAAACAATGTTGAACACTGATGTAGGAAGAAGCACTGGTAGATTTGTTGCTAGGAAGGTGGCAATATGTCAGATACTGTTTACTCTATTTTTGTTTGCTGTATGAGTGCATTATATTTCATTACAGAGAGGCTGCTTGGTACAGTACTTGTACACCCAGCTGACTGGTACCACTTTCATTCAGCACTGGACCTTGACTCTTGGCTCCCAGTTTCCACCTACATCTGAAAGGACAGAATGGCGGATAAAGCCTGAAGAAAGTTGAAAGTCATAAGAGAGTCCATAAAGCCTGCAAGAAAGGAGAGCTTGGTATACTGCTAACCTCAGCAACTACAGTATTTCCAAAATAATGTGTGGATTTTCACACCTGTATTTTTGAGGACAGTTAATCAGTGTGCATCTACATATAGCATGTACTTAGGCAATATTTGAAGGAGGAAATTTTGACTCCCAAATCTATTCACATCTCTGAATGCCAATCCCAGAATACTGGTCAAAGCCATAAGGAGTCCAGACAAAATTATTTAGTGATATGAAAACTTTCCTGAAAAGTCTGAATGTATCAGCTCTATACAACCTGATTAGAAACAACTCAAATGAAGTACTTCTAATTTGACAAGACATACTTTCACAGAATTGATTTCCTATGCAATAGGTAAATGGATTTCTGTCTTTTCCTTCAAAGCTACCAGCATGTTAAGAAAAAGTTTGCTATATCCTCTTAAAAAAAAATACTCCATATCATTCCCTGCCCAGTTGACTATAGTTTAGAACTTGTTTCCTCTTTTATTTTTTAAAGTTAATGTTATATTTTGCAGTGGCATTATAGCATATCTCAGCCAACAGAGGGGATAGTTGATTTCATACTTAATATCATAATTAAGAAAATATCCTGTCCTTTAGAAAACTTCCACAGTCCCCCTGAGTAATGAGTACATCTGCAAGAGTTTAAAAGATGTTACCTAAAACTAATGTAAGATTTACTACAGTGTTAGGATGCTGTGCATCTATTCAGTATTCCGATGTAACAGCCCAGGAGGCACCTGTTTACTAATAAATGTCATTCCACATTATTTCCTGTTGCCTTTCATTATAGCAAAATTATCTTAGAGTTTCTTTCAACTGCTGGAGAAGAGTAATTGCTTAGAAGAGTCCAAGAAGTAGATGGGAACTTTCTTGTTTGTTCTTAGTTTATTTTGGCTGCAGGTTGTGCAACCAGAGCAGAATTTGATTAGTGATGAAGCTCAGTTTTTCCTTTCACAAGCAGTTGACTTGTTCTCATTTCCAATGATCTTTAGGGTTCCCTTTCTATTTCAGTACAATGAAGTTTCTGAGGAATGGTCTACTTCTTCAGATAAACCAGCGTTAATTCAAAATAAAGCTGCCTTGAGGACCATTACCATTCCAAACTATATAAACTGTTCTTCCATCCCTCCTTTTGTTCAGTCAGCAAGACGTGGGAGGCTGGTAAATAGAGGGGAATCCAAAGATGATGCATTAAATCTTCAAATAAGTGAGAAACAGAAAAGCAAGGAAAGGGAAATAGCAATTATACAGCAAGCACATGAATCCATTGACATTATCGAAGCTTCACCCATCTAAGACATATTCTATCATCTGGACTGACTTAAGCCTTTGTCTCCTAGATGGCAGGATTAGAAAATAAACCAGAAGTTTTCAGGAGACGTGCTCAGGCAGGATGAAACAGCTGTGTTTTTATACTACTTAGCAGAAGTCTATACAACCCTTACATGACTAAACTCGAACAGTCTTACAAAGACAGTGGAAGCGGGATGCATAGCTGAGTGTAGCAGAGTTCAGAGATTTGGACCTCGGGGCAGAGAAAGGCAGAAATGACAGAAAGTGCAGATGAGAACCCCAAAGCGGTGGGTGCTAGTCAGGAACTGCTGCACTTGTTGGGCCACAATAACTGGGGAAAGGACCACTATAAAAGAAAAGCAGGCACCTACAGATACTCTGTAGTGGGTTTCAGTTGTGTGAAATGATAAAAGAAGGGGGGAAAAAGAAAATGCCGACTGAATGTCATTTGCTAAACTTTGTCTCATGTCACATAATACTTTGAGAAAAAAAAATATGTGCCTATTTTACTGAGGTAGCAATCAATCTCCAAGTGAATCAAAGCATTCAGCAGTTAACAGACACAGATCATTTCCAATTCACACATTTTTATTCATGAGTTCAATTTTGGATTGAAAAACCAGTATAATTATTGGGAAGAAATGTTCAAACTTTATTCTAGTAAACTGTCAGTTGTAATGTTGCAATATATTACGAATTTCTTACTGGAAGGAGCGAATATGTACATAACAAAGTTAAATTATCAGGGACAAATATGCAGAAATAAAGAATTGGAATAGTCTCATATACTTAGGAGGGAGGCTGATTTATGCTAAGTGAAGACCTGGATCTAAATGATTACCAGAATCAACTTCATGATCTAGCTACAAGTGCACTGCCTTTATCTCTATCTCTCATCCTAAAGGAAAATCTCTTGAATGTTGTACCGCATATCCTTAAAAGGCTCTTTTATATATTTTTACATATAAAAAGACTCTTTTATATACTTTTTCATATTTAGTTTTTATGCTTCATATGAAGACTGGAATTAAGCTTATATCAAGATGAGTAAAAGTAAGAGGGACAACTGAGGGTCACTTCATCGATTACTCAGTCAAAACTTCAGAGAAAGTCAGAATGTAGTCTAATAGATAGACTCAACCCCAAATTAGTTCCTTTTCATTATTACTTTTAAATATAATTAATAATCAATGCAAGAGCAATTCAAGCATGAACTGATACTGCAGAAGGTGATGATTATTCAATAAATGACACTGTCCAGAATCAGGACTAAATCATTATCTGGAATTGGCATTTATTAGTCAACACCATTTTATGAAAGACATGCTGAGAGCCATGAACATTATTTTTCAGCTAAGTATTAACAGAGAAGAAAATGCAACAAAACTGAGAAAATAAAGGCAATGAAATAAAGTACACTAAGTAGGTTAAGGTTGTACTACCCCAGCGGATCCAGCTTCATAATCCAATGTAGCTATTGTGTCCTAATCTAAGAAGTATAAATAGATCTCATGAAGGCTATTTATTTTATTCTTAAGGTCAGATGAATTTTATTTCTGTATCCTGATGAACAGAGTAATATCAAATGTCCATTCAAATATGGACATTTCAGATTAATTCATTTCCACTTCTAGTTTTCCACTTTATTCAATAGTGTTTACATAACTCAGCATCCTAAAATGACTGACTCGCTTCAGTCAGTTGGCTTCAGATATTTTATATTCTTATTACGGTTGATAACACTGAAAATGTTGTTCACTTTATCATTGAAATATATACTGAGCATATTTTTTTTAAAACAAGGCTGCTAAGAGTTCTGACTAAATACCTAAATGGAGTTTTCCTTTCTGTTTATAAATATATTAAAAAAAATGGCAAGTTACACTTGCATAGCAGTGTGGAAACCAGGTTGTCACTATTGTTGTGATTCAGTTATTTAGTTAATGACAACTTGGGGGGGTTATTTTCTGCATCTTGAAAAGTAACATCTTAAAGCTTTGAGGTATTGCTTTGTGGGCTGTAAAAAAGAATATGTTGCTATTTTGACAATTTAATGAAGCAAGGATGAAAAACACCAATGAATCCTTGGAATATTTCTTTCAAATAAAAATGTAGGATTTTGTTATTATTCATTATTATTTTAAAAAGCCACATTATAGTGGCTTTTAATGATAAAGATATAGAATCTCCATTCTTACAGGGCTTTTTGACCAATACAGGGCATATTAAACAACCTCAAAGCGTTTGGTTTAGGCTTCTAGGGAATAGAAAGATGCTACGCAGTTACAACCAATAAATATCTTCATATTCTGGTAAATTGTAAAGCATAATGGAAAACAAATTCCATTGTTATTTAAATGGAGAAAGTTTGAGTTTTATCCTTTTACAGCCAGAAATTTAGTTGCTTACTACTTTCATAACGGCTATTGCAAAATATGTAATAAAATATGAGTAGATACAGAAGGAATTTAATTTGAGAGAGGTAGAAGCATAGGAAAACAGATTGTTTAGTGCTATATGGTGACAGAAAAACCGATAACTGACTAAGACAGCAAATCAAGTTGAAAAACATCATGAAGTCTGTGGTTGTATGAAGCAGGAAAGAGCTAACTACATCTTAAAAAGAAGAGAAAAAAGGTGCCTATATATGGAAAGGAAGAGATGAAACTGTTATGAAGGAAAGTATAGTAAAGATGCCAAAATAAAGATAATGAAGACTAAATGGCAAGACCTATATAGCCAAATTTGCCAACTGTGTGGGTGAAGACTCTCAATTAGTGAAGCCTGGAACAGACTACGGAAGAGAGGAAGGGAGCACCGTGCAGGGAACAGAAGACTCATCTTTGTGAGGAGTTGCATGGCATAAAAGGAACTAAACAGACTAAAGATTTAAATAAGAACCTAAAAAGGAAACAGAACTGAGGCAAGGACTAACTTGACAAGCATCAACAAGGGAATCCAAATTACCTGACCTCCTCTCCTCTGCATACACTGCTACAAAGACAACTTTGCAAAATGAAAAAACATTTAGCAGAAAGTTTTACTTTATCTTCACATTCATCCCACAGTAGCACCTCCTCCTGTTCTTACACACTGCGCTATTGCAAAATAGCATCTTGCAAGCTGGGGAAAGGTAGCACAGTGTTCCCTCCACGTGTCCATTATGGCAGTCCCCTCTCTGTGTCATGTGTAGGTCTCGAACCCTTCCTGTCTCTGTACACTGGAACATGCCTCTGCTGAAACAGGAGACCTCCCTTCTGACCTCCACATAGCTGAAAATGCCCCAAAAGCAGGACCAACACATAAAGCAGAAAAAATACAGTAGCCTTGAGTCAAAATAAGGACAATATTAGGTAAGGCCACAACATTTCTGTTACTTCTTTTTTCTTTTTTTTTTTTAAAGGGTGCCAGGGTGAGGTATTAATGGTGTTCTTGTCTGAGTTCTTGCCTCAAAACCAAGTCAGACATGCCAGGGTTGGGCTGTCCCCATTAACTCTTCAGTCCCTCCCCAAGCCCCTCACCTCACAGCTGAAATCCTGCAGCAATTTCTGCCATTGAGTTCCCTGGTATTTCTTCACTACCCCCAAGTCTGCATTTCATAAAGGTTTTCCACCCCAAGGGTCTTCATCCTCCCCTATCCCCTATCCTTCTCCTTGCAGACCTGGCTGCTTAGAGGCTTCATGCTCCCCAATCAAAACTTCTGCTTAAGACTCTCATATTTTCTTCCATCAGATCATTTCCTATTAACTGCGGCTGCTCTAATACCCTTTCTGTCCATTTTTTAAATTTATCCTGCTGTACCCCAGCCCAACCCACTCTTACTGGTCACCAGTACTGATCACTGCCCTCCCCTTGGCTGCTGTGTCTGGCCAAACCTATAATGCAGTTGGTCCTCTCCACCAAAGAAAACCCCCTGTATTTGTTTCTGATATGGATTTAAAAGGTTTTAAAGTAACCTTCCTGGATAGGACACAGGAGGGGAAGGCAGCAGAAAAAGACTGTCTGGAAAACCCTCATGGGAGCCCTACTGGCGTAAGACACAAACTGCTATTGTGTATTCATAATCCCCCCGGATATGAGCTCATACATTTCTTATTTCTTTCTTTATATAAATAGAAAAAGACACTTTGTCTTTTCTAGATATAAACAAAGTGGTTAAGCGGATTTTTCAAGCTGCTGATCTACTGCGGTAGTTAGCCCAAAACCGAAGGAATGCTGGAAGTCGTCTGCACAGTGGAGGCAAATACTTTGGCTAATTCCTAACACCACTGACAACTCCTGCTGTACAGCTCACTAGAAGTGTAGAGGTATTTTTGACAGTTCGCTAACCATATGTATATAAGCGGCAATGCAATTAATTAATTAAAAAAGCTTATTATCTGGAAATGGTTCGTGTTCTTTCCTTGGTAATTATTTCACTACCCTTCAGTGTTCCCCTTTTAAATGTTGAGCATGGAAAGAGGATACACTTCTGTCTTCATCAGACAGCAAAGGGCGACCTGCAAATACCATAGGCTGCTACTGCAGAGAGAAATTCACATTTTTTTATCTGATGCTGTTTAGCATCCTCTTGCAACTACAGAAGAAAAACAACCTGACACTATGCTCACTTGCACGCCTCTGTTAGGATATATTGGTAGCATTACAAAAAATTTTCTGTAAGCATTTTCAGCATTTGCTATGATAATCTTGTATGATCCATTATTGAGGAGTGATTCTAATGCCCATTAATTGCATCTACTTTGTATAAAAAAACCCAAACAGTTCAAAGGGGAAAGGACTGGGAAAAAGAGAAAGTTATAGTGCAGAAGTTATTGACCAAAGGTAGTTTTTGTTGTCAAGTTTTTTATGCAGACATATTCAGCCTCATATCTCACTCCCTGGGCAGATTTTTGTGACCATATTGCTAATGTGTTATGTTGAGTTTTACACTTTTGAGAAGTATTCTTGTATATCAGAACAGTCCACTAACTTCGCTATAGCAGCACACTCACTCGCTGGCCTGACTGAATCAGAACAATCAGCACGATGGGAGGTGTCCTGCTTTCCAAAGATCCCTCTTTCAATTCTCTATTGCCTGTATATACACGCACAATCATATTGTAGGATCAAAAACTACCTAATAGGAATTTGTCCTAACACCTGAACCATGATTGAGTATTCTAGAACAACACGAAGTATATATTCATACATCTAGGCACAATGTATTACAAATCTTTTCATAAAGTAAGTCATCTTACGACACAAGATAAGGTCCTGAATATCCTAGCCTGTTTCTTTTGCAAATAATATCCTAAATGAAAATGGAAATTGCCTCTAGTAGCAAAAAATAGCTATTTTTAATGACATGGATTTTCTCATCCTCTAGAAAAAATTTTTGTAATTATATATTCTCTTTATGTTTATTACCTGCAAGAATTTGTTTGTTGCAATCCATCTGTAAATTTAAAATGTGTTACAGCAGTTTTGTGTGGTATGCATATACTGTAAGAAAGTATATGTACTTAGCATAAAAAGAAGTTAACAACCTGCACTCAGTTAAGGTGGGTGCTTGGTACACAGCAGGAAAAGAGAAATTAATTCAGATTTGTTATAAATATATGTACTCGTAAATTTAAATTTATAAAGTATTTTATTTATCTATGTATACATAAGTTAAATAGAGAAATTCAGTTTTAAAATGAAATTTGGCACACCCTTAAAAAATAACTCTTTGAAGTCAGACTTCGGCATTGTTAGATTGATTTTCAAGAGTGCTTACCATCCAACAGTCGCCAGTAACAGTGATGAGAGGAGGCTGGTCCTCAACATTATAGAAAAAAAGATTCTGTAAAGTGCCTCTGTGGGAGAAGTGAAGGAATCTCTCTCTCTCTTTCTTTGGGGGAACAGCATACTTCAATGGCCATCTGTATCAAATTTTGCAATCTGTCCAGTGTCATTGAGGTGCAGTGCCCTGAATCCACATTGTATCAGCTAACATTCAAAACTTGAGTTGACTTCAGTCTAATGATATACTACTTCTCCTTTGGCCAGTTTCATTAGGATCCTGCTGAAGAGCGGGAGATTTGACAGTGGGTAATGGTGACAACCAATATATCTTATGTTGAGAATCTGTGCTGCCAGACTATTACATTTTTGCAGAAAATGTACCTTCTCTGAGCGATGCATTTGCTAATTCTGTTAAGCAGTGCATACATTGCTGATCACCTCCTTTCGTTTGAAAAGCAGTTTGCCGTGGGCACGCAGACCTCCCTAGTGGAGTCTTGTGCTGGACTCCGGGAGCGGGACGTTGGCGGGTGACAGGAGGCACAGCCGCTCCCTCTCGGTTTCCTACCTGGCTGCAAAGCTTCTTCATCTCTGTCTTCAGAAAAACAGGCTGCTAGCCATTTTTAGTGCCTGAGGATCACTTCTTTCAGAGTTACACCTATCAACACTGATGAAATGTTTTGCTGTTATGGATATCTCCTTCAAATGCAATTTAGCTTCTAGGATTGTTAAAACTGAGAGCCTGGCTTTCAAGGGTGTGTAACAACCAGCAGTCTTTCAAAGGCAACTGCTGGGACTTAGGTAAAATAAAAAAGTAGGCCACAGGCTTAGATCGCTGCTAAGAGCCCTACGCACTGGTTTCTGGAAAGCTGTTGGGGCACTGAGTGCAACAGGCTTTGACCACCCTGTACACATACACTTAAGGATGTTTTTAATCACCGAGTTTGCTGATTCATCAACTCGCTGATTGTATTTTGGTCACTGAGAGGAAAGGGCAGAATTATTTTTTTGTAGTAGGAAGAAAGCATAGGATCCTGAATCTAAATGAAAGCTTCACATACAGACAGTTCCTCCACTCAAGGTATAGGACAGCAAACAACCACTGCTTTGAAAATCTATTCCTGAAAACAGAGGTATTCAAAACCCATTTGAGAATAACACATACTCATCAAACAACACTCTCTTCAGAAGATGCAAGCCAAATTGTGTGCATCATAGCTACTGCTAAAACAAACAGGGAAAGGTAAGTCCTGAAAAATTAGTTGGCCAACACCATGACAGATTGTTCTGCTCGTTCTGTTTGTGAACATAAAAATATTTTAATAATCCAAGAGCATCCAGTTCCTTCAGGAGTTACATTTCAAATTATGACTCTCACATTTATTTTATAACAGTAATGCACCAATGATTTATAATTTCGATAGTAAAATCCTCTCAGGGCTGAAATTCAGCATATGAGAAAAAAGACATAATTTACTTTTTCCTTTATTGTTTTGAAGGTTATTGCTTTTGGCTATGTGTGCATATTTAAAATTTCATATACATGTTTAAACAAAACACTGACATAATATTTAAAAGATGATATTTTACAGACAATTAGCTCATAGTGTTATTTATTTCTGCCTCAACGTTCAGTTACGATTCCTCTCTACAGCTCCTTTATCCCATTTTCCACTTTCCATCCAGTCACACAGCTGTGGAACAACTGGTCTCCCACATTGTCTTACCTATATGGCTGCTGTAAATGAATCAGCCTTCTCAGCTGAGAGGTGGTGTTTCACAGGAAAGCAAGTGCTCTAGGAGTCGGCAGGGAGAGGCGTAACTAACTTTCTTTCCTCTCGCATACCTGGCAGGGGTCCCCCGCTGTCCTCTCCCAGGACTCTCTCCCACATCCTCTCCTGCTCCTCAGCTTGAGCCTCTGGGGACTTTGGAGGAGCAACAAATGAAGAGGGATGGGTGAGGGACGGGACCTGCTGCACCAGTGGGAAGGACTGGTGGTGGAGCGGAGAAAGGATCACAGGAAGACAAGGTGGAGAAGCATCTGACAACAGGGCTTTCTGCTTTGAACAGCGATGCATGGAGATACTGTGAACTGGACCAGGGGTTGCCTCCTCTGTCACCTGGACTCTTCTCTGCAGAGAGTATTCCCTACTCTCTGTGCCCTTTTTGGAGTAGGGAAGAGCCAAGACCCATCTCCTCAGCCACAGGCAGAGCAAGTGACCTGCAGGTCCCTGAGGGCTGCCCTCACAGACATCTGCCTGCTCTTGAGCTGGCTCTGTTTTACCTTGAGTTGTCAAGGAGCAGCAGATCCAGGCCTTCCTCGGGGTGGGGAACCTCTATGTACTACATTGAACCAAGAGAAGAAACAGTGAAAGACCAGGAAAATATTTGTACATATGATCATGCTGAAAAGCAACCAAAAGGACACAGCTGATTGACAGTGAACTTTTAGGCTATGCCCTTCCTGAGTGCCCCACTTGCGATTCACAAAACCCTGGAAAAGCAGCTCTCCACCACTCCCCATTCCTGGTGACTTACCAGGGACTGAGGCTTACTTAAAAAATTCTATCTGCTAAGTATCTTGAGGTTTTCTAAGTCTAAATAACGATTTTACTTTTACCTGCAATGAAAAAAAGTGGTTTAGTTGATGACAGCCAGTCTTAAGCTGCCCTTAATGACAATGGGAAATGTGAGCATTGCCTAAAAAAAAAAATCAATCTCAGCCAGTCAGAAGAAAAGTGCTTCATAAACAGAGATAAAACTGAATCAATTGTATGTTTTATTTTTGTATACTTGCTTTCTCCATAAATCAAAGTTTGATTTCTAATGGGTGGAATTTTTCTAGTAAGGGTGAAAAATCACTCCAGCCCCAAGCTAAGGTGTGCTACGCTGTCTGCTCCCAACGGCCTGATGAGTGTCACTTGGCTGCTGCCTAGACCCGTGTGTTTAACAAAGGATAAATGTGTGACTGCTGCCAGAGCCCAGCTGAACCAAGTGAGTGGAGGAGGATCTCAATGATCTGAAACTACAGTGTGGGACAAGACACCTGTCACGGAAAGAGTAGAAGAATTTTTTTCGGCTGGCAAGGTTGCAAAACAACAGACCTTTTCTTGGTGAGCTGGAAAGCTGGTTGCTATTGTCACCAGGGGCATCTATGAGAAGATCTGAACGCGTGAGAGACGTCAGCTCAGGCTGCAGCTCTGGGAGGTGCTCGCGTATACAGATCTCCGCATCTCAGGGTTCTTTAGTAAATTTTTCAAAATATTATTGGTATTGTCAGTCATTTTTTGTAATATTTAAGAAACAGGACAGAATTTAAAGCGATATCCATTCCCAGATGAGAATGGAATCTCAGGAGTGTTTTATCACATTTCGCTGAATATACTTATATTCCAATTAAATTTGCTGTATTTACTTTTATTTTCTCTGCACAAGCTCATGCGCTGAAGGGTTACTATAGTAAGAGACCTCTTATAACAAGCAATATGAACAAATAAAATGTACAGGGAAATAGTGAGAGTAAGGGAACATTAGCTGAATTTCTGTCCTTGCATGAAAACATCCTCTGTTAACATCTCCTAAGCTAATAAACCAAAATGAGTAGGAGATATTTTAAGGCATAGTGGGTTTGGACAGAAGAGCCTGCAGATTTGTAAGAGGTTACTCTTACTTTAATCCTTTTAACGCGCATACCAACTTTCTGCCAATATGGTACTTCACTTACATATTTTGACAAAACAAATGACTGACTTATTAAATAAAGCCCTATGATGCAAATGTTACAGTATTATACAGAAATAACTTTTATATTTAAAGTCATATAAGGAAAACAATTTTATTTTTCTTCCTGGGGAAAATATTTTAAATGTCTAATTTAAATTACAGTGACCCAGATGCCCAAAAGCTGCCCAAAAGCTGCCTGCCTGTCTTTCCACCTTGCAATTTATCAGTAGATGATAACATGCCTGGTGTGTTGCTTCCTTGCTGTCACCATCTACGTGGCATAAAAATTGATACTTTGATAGCACATACTGTTTCTTAGGCTAAAAGATGAAGTCATATGAAATCCCCTTGATTTTTGGTAGCTATCCTTATAATTTATGGTTCAGTTGCACCTATATGGCATACCACACAGAGACTGAAAATCTTTTTAGCTTCAGAAATTGGAGGGATGGTATTCTTAGTCAGAACCTCAGTCCTATTAAATCAATGGGAACTGAGAGTATCTGAGTACTGATTTTCCAAGCTGCTGTGAATCACAAGCTGGGCACCCTGAAAACTGAGGGTCCTTACAGTCTCTAAATCAATTACATTCCCCTGACACGCCCTCAGTATGTTCATACATGAGATCCTTCCCTCATGCGGAGTACGGCATCACCCAAGGACACAATAACGTCGCACAGCCGCGTCACAACTGGCACCTCTACAGCGACGTGCAACGTGGATACCCTCAGTGATGGGGATATTGGTAGTCCTTCTGTTGCAGCACAAGTGGCAGACTGCAGCTGTGTGAGCACCGGCTGGGTCACTACCCGGGCCATTCCTGAACTGATGGAATTGGTCAGTGACAGCCTCGTCCTGCTTTAATTACTGACCCAAGCTGGCACATCGCACTCTTCTGTTTCCATTTTGCTGGGCATGCTAATATGGATCATTGTGGACTCTGCACCTCTTCCAGCTTTGAGCTGTTTTAATGTCTGCAAGGTAGATTCGCAACAACCGACACCACGTTTATTCCACATGTAAAATACTGCACTGAAGAGTAAAGCAGCCTGCAAACCATAACAGCAGGAGTACCTACGTGAGAGGTAGCTAGCAGGAGTACCTTCTTTGAGGAAGACGGTCCTCAGGAACAGAAATTATATGCTGTCAGTATGGTTTCTTACTCTAAAGATCACTTAACACTAGAGATACTATGCCAGCCGTTGATGGCAATCGCAGGTTCTGCTGCATGGTACCTGTGTAGTAAGAACCTGGGACTTCGGATGCTTGTAAAAGCAGATCAAATTTCTGAAAACAGTCACAGAAACATCCTTATTCCAGTACGTGTCCCATCTTATTTTGTTTGTATCAGTTTGTATGTGTTAAATGTTAGTGTTGTCAAATGTTCAGCTGCAATTCAGAAAGTTAGCCGTGGAAAACGGACTTTTTAGATCCCCAGTTGTGTATTGAGAAGTTTCTGGTGCACAACGGAATCATAGAGCAGCTCAAGACATTTTCCTAGTAAAACAGATTGCATATAGTAAAGTTGCTGGTTTTAGTAGAAGTAGATGCAAAATAGTCCCTAAATCAGTCACTAAAAAATAAAAGGGGGGGAAGCTGTCCTTCTAAAAGCAGTAGTTAGAATGAGTCAAGTTATTAATCATATTATGTCAGTATTTGCCATTTCAAGAACTTCAAAGCTAAACCTTTTTGTTAATGCACAAACTGTTTAGATGGGGGATGCTGACCTATTTGCTGAATATTATTGAACTAGTTTTTAAAAGATAAAAGTTTTCTGAAATTTAGAAGTAGAGATGCAGAGAAAGAAAAAAAAAAAGGCGGTCTGTTTGGTAGCTGATATATACCATTACCCATCTGCCTGTTTGGGCCTTCTTAGTGAAATAATGCTGCCAGTGAGAGCTCTGCCACCCGCATTTGCAAGTTTCTTTCCGTTTTAAATAGCAGGCAATTTTAGATCCTACTTACATTACTCATACGATTTTCTCCAACTGAAAATCCTTCTGTTGCTATTTTCCACTGACAGAGAAAATATCGTTTGACATGCAATCTGTTCCTTGCTTTCTGGATTTTGAATTTAAGCTCGTCTCAGCAATCAGCTCACTATTTTCTTTTAAGAAACAAACCCTCACCTTAGCATTTACGGAATAGAAGCAGCATGAGAAAAGTTATAAAGTTACGGCCGTCCCAACACATGCATTCCTATTGAACATCATACAAACTCTAAGGAATCTGCAGAGGGATTTAATTATATAGTACATTATTCTATATTGTTCTTTTAAAAACTGAGGCATCTTAAAATACCTGGTAACGATACGGCTGTTGCAGAGTTGTGAAGTGGTCTGTGTATATTAATATGCAACAGGTGACTTCATCCCCTGTGGCAGCCATCCCAAAGGCAGTCACCAGGGGACAGAGAGGAAGCTGGGACTCAAGCGTTGCAACTCCTTGAAACCTTCAGATTTTCTAATCTCTGCTTTTCTAATAGGTGTTTTCCTGAGACATTTAGTTCCCACTTGAAAGGCAACAGAAACAGGAAGAAGGTACAAGAATGTTTTGATTTATGTGCACAAATACTGTGCAGGGTACTCTCCATCTGTCTTTTTAGCCCAGCAGACTGTCAGATACATGAGATGGATGAAACCCTCTTCTCCACGAAGTCCAGGATGCAGAAATCTTCCCCCCGCTCCCCAATACTCTCCTTGTTCCCACGAATAAAACAGGTCACATTAAACAAAATGGACATAGCCTACACCAAACCCTTCCAAGCTATGTAGGGCCTGAATGGTAAGGATCTCTAAGTCATTAACTTTATGCAACTGGTGAGGCAGAATATTGTTTCGTAACCCATTTGTATCTAAGCAGATCACCTAAACATTACAAATAATAGCTAAGAAAAACCATAGACCACTAACATCCTCAGAAACAACCTAAAGCAGATATTGAGCTAAACTTTGACTGTTTATCACTGTTACCGTTTCCTTACTTGCAGAAGAAGCTCAATTTTTATTTTAATTGCCACATTTTAAATTTTTTTTCTTTCCAATAGTTTTGTGGACCACCAAGTAATGTCTTATGGTCTATATGCTGAGAAATTGTTGGAAGATTCGTCTGCCTCAGAGCAGCAAAGAGGCAGGAAAGATCCATTTTGCATCTACATGGGAAGCGATGGCTGCTGATTTCTGCCCCTGAGGGTCTTACTTCTTACTTCAAGTTAAAAATGGTTACTTAGGTGAATAAAACAAAGTAATTTGAAATTTTTAATGACTCCTAAACTACTTATTTTCTCACCCACATAGCTAGAACAGGAAGCAGGTATACTCAGGGGGAAAGTTTTAATATTCTAAGAGTTTCATCTAATAAATAACTAATAAAATGTTTGTATAATATAGTTGCCACTGAGAGATGAATCTTTTGCAAATCTCTCTAACAAAAAAGGGTGTGTTTCCTGAAAATGCCTTTTTTGTTAAATGAAAAAAAAAAATCCTACTTCTGTCTGTTTTTTGTATTTATAATTAAGATAAGATTGGTTACCCAGATGGAATATAACTTTACTTTTCCACTAAAGAAGATGCAATCTTGAGGGAAAAAAACCCAACCCACAACACAGAATTTTAAACACACGTTGGTACTTCTGGCAGAAGATAAGAAATAGTTCAGGTGCTTTATTTAAGGCTGCAGGAGCTTAAAGTTCACAAATTACAGCTGCTGCAACTGTGCTTAGAAGCTACTAAGTGACACAAAATGAGCAGCTGGCGCAGTCCAATACAACCTTGAGCTCTACATTGCAAATGTTTTCACTGGGAAATAATTTGTTTGTTTGTTTGTTTTTTCACAGGCAAAATAGTCCAAATACACGCAAAGCTGTTACCACCAATGTCCCGCACGCTGTTCAGCAGGAGGCTGAGGGACCTGCAACTCCTTCGGCCTCTGCCCCCATCAGCACGCCCACCTCGTGCAGGGCAATCGGAGGGCAGTGCTGGGAGCAGGTGCTACAAAACCAGGCTGGAAATGAACTGCCAGATTCATGAGGCTGGCAAGGTACTAACTGTGAGTCACCAAAGTGACTTTGTTCATGTTAGTCATTGCAGTGGTTTCATTTCTCTACTCATTAAATCAAGGTGCAGCTGAGCTTGCAGCCAGAGGAGAAATCCATGTTATTACCAAGGTGATGGGAAGTGCTGAAAGCGGGTGCTCTTCCTCATTCTACCTGACGCTGCTTATCCCGACAGCAGATTAAAAAAAAAAAATTAATAGCTGTGATAGACTGAGGAAGAGTCAATTCAGAGTTTAGAGGAAATTCACCATCCTGTGCATAAAAATATTTTATAAAATTGTAGAACAACCCTGGCCATCGGACTTGGTTTAATCTAGAGAAATAACATCCATCTGTCTTGCTAAATTTAAGAGAATCAGAACAACCTTTTAGATAGACACTGAATTTCAGAGATCATTTTAATATTTCAGCTTCTAAACTGCCTGGGGTCATTAAATGTATTGGTAATATGCCATTTTATTAGTAAGTGTAAACAACAATTCAGTCTGTACACCTTTAACATAAATAGCTTAATTCTAATGAGAAAACATATTTGTTCCTGTTTCTCACAGGCACATCTGAGCTAAAGGCACAGCCTTGATTTTGGATTCCTTAATGATGTCTCATTAACAACGAAGCTGAACGAAAACTTGTCATAAATAAATGTAAAGGACATTGATGTGGGAAAAGATGTTATATCATTAGATGCACAACTCTTGCTACACACAGAATTGCAGAGGAAAGTAGTTTATAAAAGAATAAGCATATTGTATGTTTACAGTAATTTTAAAGTATTGTAACCTATTCTGGTTGTCTATATTGACTACAATAGAAGCGCAATTTTTTACAGAAACAAATTTAATGCAACTATCCTTACTGCCAGTGCAAAATGCTTTAAAAAAATTATTACTTTAGAAAAGTGCCTTCAGCTGGGAGTCCTAAAGTTAGTGTTAGTAGAATAAAGTTTATTCTAAGAAACATTCTCAAAAGTGTATCTGTTATTTTGGCAAAGCGATACGGGAAGGCTGTGGGGTGGTGTTCTGGAAATAGATATCACAACCAAGATTAACAGCGAGGAAGCTTATTCTGAATTAATGAATATACATGTTGACTTTCAGCTTCAATTCACTGGAATAATTACTCCACATTAACATATCATCAAGTCAGCAATCAGCAATCTGAGTCTCAGGTCACTGACTACCTCCTGAAAAGTGTTGCCCCTTCCACCCCTTCCTACCATACATGATCTTAATGCAAATCTCTTGATCTTCTTGTTACGTTGTTAACTATAAAATATTCCAGTAACCAAGAAACAAAACTTTTCATGTATCAAGTTCAAAGTGTATGGATGGCACAAGTAAAAAGACATGCTAAGAACAAAGTTTAAAGCAGCATCGCCATGAACTTGGTGAGCAATGGCAGCCATTAATCAGCATAACCAGAGCGAGCAGGTGAGGAGGCATGGTGCTGCACAGTTTGAAAATAATTTTGCTTTGCATAGCCCCTCTATTTTACTTCTGCTGATTTTTGTTATTTAAATTTTGTTGCATTCTTCTGCTTTTAATTAACTTTTTGGTAAAGATTGGGAAAGGGTGAAGACAGGATGGTGGTTCAGGAAACGGCACGAAGGAGCCATTCAGTGACAGATGGCCAGCTCTCATCTATTCCAGGCTACTAGAAGCAAGAGTTGGCTCAATTTTAATTTCCCATATAAAATAGGCTACTGAACCTAACACTATTTTTCAATATGTAGATTTCTACTTTCTGTAAACCCCCCTGGACAAATGTGGGAGCTTGTCTATCTCAAAATGGGTACAGACAATGAAGCACCCGCATACACCTCGAAGTGCTGATATACAGATACTGAAATAAAATTTTACTCTTACCATTTCCCTCTAGATTATTTTCTTTACAAACTGCCAGAAAATCTCTCACTTTTACTTGAATGGGCTTCAGGAGTGGGCAGAGCAGAGCTTTCATTATCTTAATTTAAGGACTGACAATACAACTCTCCTGTGGGACTGGCACCAAGAAAACAGCCTGGCATCTCCAACTCTGATGTGCTGGTGAATCCCTCTGAAAACCCACCTACTGAAGCAACTAAAAAATGAGTTACATCTTAACAAGTAGCACAGCTCATTATATTTTTACCTTATTATACAGTTTTCTAATGTTATTACTACATAAAAATCCTGGTCTAGTTTGCCATGCAGTCATCTGTTCTTCCAACAATACCTTTAAAATAAACAAACATAACTACTCCTTTTCCCCAAGAAGGCTATTTTGTTAAAATGTGTTTAGACACATAATGACAGAACAAAACCAAAAACAAACCACATTTAAAAAACAAGGAAGGTATATGGCCAGCACTAAGTATTATTCGCTGCTAATTTGCCTTTTGTTAATGTCTTTCTCTCAGTTTGAGATGTTTATTCTCTACCAGATCATCAGAGAAAAGATAAAGGGTGTGTTATGTGCTTTTCCTGAAACCAGTTTCAATTGCTTCCATTGGAAGTAAGCTTAGCATCATAGTATTTATACTCGGAAGTGTATTTTCTGAAGTGTAAAAAGCACAGTGTACACTATGATCTAGAAAATATATATGCAAATAAAAGTAGCAATTCTCAGAGCTCTACCATTATTATGTATGCCATTCACCCCAGTTAAGAATGTTTCCATTAATTATCTTTTTTTAAACAAAGCGTAGTCAATCAGATTCAGTATTATACAAGTACGTATGGAAGATCGGTCTCACCTATGCACTTAGCCACGATGAGTGCTCTAAAAGATAATGGAAGACCGAGACATACGTAAAGTTGATAAGGGGGATTCATACTGGAATGTGGAACATCTAATCAAGAATTACTGTCCTTGGGAGTAAAGCACATCCTGGAGAAACATGTAAGCTAATTAAGATGTTTTTGGACAATCTGAAACTGCTGGCAGAAGTGTGATAGGGAGCACCCTTACGCAAACTATACTCATTATAATACTAAAAATCACACCCCTTGTGCTGGAGACCCCGGCCCAAGCAGAGACCCCTCACCTTTGAGCATGCACAGAATATTAAAGTAGTACTGCAGCTTTAAGATTGAGACAAGAAAATGTAGACCAATAGAAAACTGCTTTGCGTAATTACTTATGCATATCTATAACTAGACTGTATAAATATTGTACCTGCGTGAACAAGCAGCGTGCTAGCTTTGTGGAATTACCAACTAGCACCCGGTTTTGCGCAAAACCAGAAATAAATTGGTATCTCGGCTCTGTGTGGGTATTGGGTGTTGCACACCGGGTAACGAACTCTGTTTGTGAGACAACAAAAGGGGTTTTTATCTAAAAAAATAAAGAACTATTTTGAAATTAATTTTCACACCATGCCCACTCTGTTACAAAAGTGTAACTTAAAAAAGACCAAACCCTAATATGCTTAAAAGCTTAAAAATCAAACCCCAATACACTTAAAAGCTTAAAATTTAAATGACAGAAGGAAATAGCCAGGTGGATACAACCAAAGAGGTGCTTGAAACTTCTATTTTTGGAACCCTGATATTAGAATTTCTGTTAATGCTAACAATAATGCTCATTACAAGATAAGTTTTATGGAAAGAAATGTTAGCATGGAAATAAAAGCTTGGTCTTTTGCATTGCAGAGAATCATTCTCCTTTGAGAGCATGACCACAGTGGGATAATTAGTCTGACATTTAAACATTTCTATCCTTTTAAATTGTTTATGCCCTTTAAGCAAAAGAGCTGATTATGAACTTCAATATTTTTCATCAGTCTAGGAGAGTCCTAGGTTGCCAATATGTAGATAATTCACCAAACCAGATCCAGCTATGCTTAATTTTAATAAAACCTAATAAAATCGAAGTACTAGTAGATCTTTTTCCTTTGACAAAGCAAGTCTTTATTGCTTCAAGTCTATCTTCAACCAAATCTTGTAATGGCTGGCAGGGAACACAATGTCAGTGAACACTGAATGAAGGGTTGTTTAATAAAGCAACTTTAATTTAAATAAGTCTCCTCAATTTAAGTTGCGTGATATGCAGTTTTTTGGCACAAGTTATGAAATGGCAAGTGTAAAGTAAAAAATGTCAAAAATTAAGAAATACGTTGTTTAAGGAAAATATTGGGGGGGGTGAAGTTGTTTTTGATGCTTTACTGGAAGGGTTGCGTTGTCTGTTCTTTCACGTAAAGACACACAAAACACTGCCTGCTTGTTTAAGCTCCTTTCTAGGCAAACAGCCACCTGTCCTCACTCAGAGGGCTCCTGTCTTGCCCTTACTGCAGCAAGCGGCATTCCCCCCATGCCCTGCTCCACCAAGGGCAGAGCGGCAGGAGGAGCCGCACCACCGCCCAGCTTTCCTGCTCCACCTCCTCCTCCTGTGGGAAGACTGTGGACAACAGGCCATAGCCCTTCTCCTTGGAGAGACTGCGAAAAGAAAGACAGGGGAAATGCTGCAGCCCAGGAAGAAAACAGAATTTACTCGTAAGGACTAACAACTAACAGCAAAGACCCTCCACGTGCCTCATCCCTTTTGGATTGCCACCACTCTCCGTCACTTGTTAGCCACACGGGCACCCCATAAACCTGGCAAAACAGAAAGAAGGTTGCTTAGTAAATGCAGTTTCTTCTCCAGCCCTGTCCAGCTGGTCTATGAAGGCCACAGGTACTTGCAGGTATTTCTGAAAGCAGCCTGCAGCAACCCTCTAGGACCTGTCAAGCATCTGGCAGGGAGGCAGGTGCCTTAACCTGACCTGCAGCAGCTGGGCAGCCGACTCATTTGGAGTCAGCACAGCTGTCATCACGCTGGAGCCAAATTCCCAGTTCTTGAGAGGCGACATTCAATGGTTTTTTTTTTTATGCTGGCAACTCAGAAGCCAGCCATGTGCTGTTTAAACTATTCTAAATCCAGATTTTGCATACACAGAAAGCAAGAAGGGTTTCCACTGGTGACATGCACGTTGATGTGATTAATAGGGCTTTTTCATCTCTGACTACCGTTGTTTCCATATAGCCTGAGGCTAGATTACCACTGTCCTAAGAAGTCCTGCATACTCTTGCAGTTAAAACCTTTTCTTAAAATGAATGTAATGTGGACTTAAAAAAAAAAAAGGGGGAAAAAAATGCTACCTCCTAGTAGTATTTTCTTTTCATTCAGAATCAGTTGTGCAACAGGGAGGACACACATATACTTTACTAACCTTTATTCAATAATACAGAACAGTTGTCACCATTCAGATAACATGTCACCGGCCTCTTCCCAGATCAGAGGAGGGAATCATAAAACTACCATTAATGCCAAAAGATAACACTATCAATGTTATGCCTTGATATAGAAAAGCAATTTCAGTGCCTATTTTTGAAAACTCTTCCTTCCCCCATCCTCCTTTTCTTCTGCCCCCTCTTCCTCAGCAACTAGTCCACAGTGTGTCCTTTGGCAGAGCAGCGGGACACACGTCTAGCGGAGCAGCCTGCATCACGGACAACGCTGGCCCTAGAATAGGTATAAGGGTCACAGTTAACAGGCACTCCTGTTGAGCAGCTGGCATAAGAAAAGTCTAATTCAGCCCTTGCAGATCTTGGTGAGTGGGTCTTACTACTACTCCCTATCCTGACCTGCAGACCACATTTTGAAAGGTGAATGAAAAGCTAGGAAGAGTGCAGAAAAGAAGCCAGAAAACCTATTTGAAGTCGGGAGAAAATGTCCTATGGTCAGAGTCTTAATGAGCCCAATCTATTTACTTATTTATCACAAACAAGATTTAGTGGTGACTTAATTACAGTATATGGGACTTTTGAAGGGAGGAAACAACAGATATTGAAGAGCTTTTTGATGTATCGTTGAAGTAAGGACAGGACAAAAAAAAAAAACCCAAAAACCAGAAAAAACTTCTATTGGCCAGAAAGAGAAGCTGGATAGATTCAGCCCAGATTAAAGCAGTGCATTTTAACAGCAGATTAACCACTAAGACAAACCAGAGAGGGTTTCTTATCCCTCAATATCTCCAAGTACAGACTGGATGCAATTCAAGGAGACTTGCGTTAGCAAAACACAATGTATGCTTTAATTAAACATCCATGGCTTGGCTCTATATAGGGCTAACTACATGCCATATAATGTTCTGGAAAGCACCAGAGTGCAACTGGCCAATGTTCACAAAGGGTGCCTTTAGCTCTGACTTTCTTGAGAAGAAACAGCAGCTAATAATGTTCTTCCAGAAAGAGGAAGAAACTCTCAAAAATTGATTCGGTGTAAGAAACAATATTTAAATTTTCTGAATTGATTTCACTCACCTTTCTTGGCTAACATGACCCTTTGTTAAGATACCACTAGATAACAATACTACAGCCCAGGCTGGCCTTAAAGGAGTGGTTCAGCCTTTGACATCCCCAGTCCAGCTGAAGGTGGGCTTGCAAACACTGACAATGCAGTCAGAAATGCTTCTTGCTCATGGATCTTCCACCAGGCACTGCTCTTGCAAGTCTGAAGACTATTCCTCAGCCTACCCAAATTAAGAGCTACATTGCCGAAAAGTGTCTTAATTCACAAAGATGTTTAAATACTTATTAACAGGGCAATTTCAGAAAAATACTGCACAAGGTCTCAGTATTTTTTTTTAATTAATATTAAGAAGCACACACAATAAGCCTCTCCCTTATTAACACTCATTTATCGCTAGTTAGGCATTTTTTAAAAATAGACACAAAGTTACTGAATCAAATCCAATAAATAAATTAACTGAGAAATACAATTTTGAAAAGTCCTTTGTCTCTTCAAGGAATGGTCAGCATCACAGCATCACCCCTACAGCTACACTGGTAAAAACACTGAAGCCACAGACATGGCCCTTTGGCATGGAGTGTGCTACTTACTTTGGTAATGCACAGATTTAAACACCACCTTGGGAAGACCTCCTCAAACTGGTAAAATACAGTTGAATTGTGGGTTGTCCTTAACACAGATACGATGAACATCTGGGAGTTGCTAGGGTTAATGAGTGTGTGACACAGCACGGTGGATTCACTCACACATCACTTAATTAACATGTTTGTAAATATTCATAGGTCAACTATATCTCTAATTATTCCCAGAGACTTAAAGAAGCCTAATCTTCTATTAAAACCTTAGCCTTTTATCTTTTTATCTACTAGGAATTTTTTGACCAAATGTTAAATCTGTCACTTGAAAAAAACTGTGAATTAGGGAGTGCTCATTAGAATTTGGAAAACTCATTTCAGTGAGAAGTTCATTTAATTAAAACAAAGTGAAATATAAACAGCATGGTGCAACAAGCTGAAGAAGGAACACTAAAAACTTGTACTACATTGTCTTATTTCAGGTGTAATACCATTTCACGTTGGTATTCTTCACACTACAGTAAAGCCTGAGGCAAAAACTAAGAGGACTTACTATTTTATTGTACAGATACATGAATATGCCTCATGAGTCTGCATACATATCAGTACACGACGGGTCTGTCCCTATACTGCATACAGACAAACCAATGACCGGCCATCTCATTTTCCTCCTCCACAGTGGTTTGACTGTGCCATTCCTCTACTCCACAAACAATCCCAAGGCAGATCGGGACCTGCCTGACTTGTTACAGTATGCCAGAAGAGCGCAGACCAGACTTCGTTAGAGGTGCTGGTACAGCATCCGGTCCTGTATCAAGACATTTTTACTACACCTATATTTTGCAATGCAACTGTCTTGGTTTTGGCTGGGATAGAGTTAATTTTCTTCCTAGTAGCTTGTATAGTGCTGTGTTTTGAATTTAGTATGAGAATAATGCTGATAACATGCTGATGGTTTAGCTGTTGCTAAGCGGTGTTTACACTGGTCAAGGACTTTTCAGCTTCCCATGCTCTGCCAGGTGCACAAGAAGCTGGGAGGGGGCACAGCCAGGACAGCTGACCCCAACTGGCCAAAGGGATATTCCATACCATAACATGTCATGCTCAGTATAGAAACTGGAGGGAGTTGGCCGGGGAGCAGTGATCACTGCTCCGGGACAGCCTGGGCATTGGTCAGCGGGTGCACTGTGCATCACTTGTTTTGTGCATTGTTTTATCATTATTATTATTATTATTATTTTTCTCTTCCTCTGCTGTCCTCTTAAACTGTCTTTATCTCAACCCACGGGTTTTATTCCCCCCCCAATTCTCTCCCCCATCCCACTGGGGGGAGGGTGGAGGGTGAGCGAGCGGCTGCGTGGTGCTTAGTTGCCAGCTGGGGTTAAACCACGACAACAACCCTGTGGGCGGAGAGGATACAGATGCCCAGCAGAGTCCTGCAGTAACGCAGCTGCAGCATTTATGGCAAGTTGGCCCAGGCATCTGCACTGCTCTGCGTATTTCAACCTCGCCTACTAAATACTGCCCTTTCCCAACTAATCTGCTGCTCTCTCACTCTTGATCCCTACTTTTGCAGGAAAACATGCATGGAGATTAACTCTGACAAAAAAAAAGAAAAATCTTTCCAATTTCAGTCCAAGAACTGTTCAGAATCACCTCTTCAAAATGGCCAAGATCTCTCAAATAGACTCATATTCATCTCCAATAACTACTGAATGCCCAGAAAATAAAACCTGTAGCACTTAGAAAGCTCTTACCAACCTCCTCAGGTTCCATTTTTTCCTGCTCTATCCTGTTATAGATTTTCCTTTGGCAAGAAACAGCTTTGCGGTAGCACAGCTGAAATATCACCTACAAAGAACCCCATACTCCAGTTGCCTAAGATGAAACATCCATAACTGCTGAAATACAAGTCCCAGCAACTTCTCTTCTTGTGAGAACTGCAAGTCCTAGATATCAGTGCAGATTTTGCCCTAAGAGCCCAGTGATGGAGGTAGGAAGGGTTGGAAGATCAGCCAGACAAGAGAATACACTGTGCAGAGGACAACTATAGACTTGGATATGAATGTGCAGACGCTTTTGCTCAAAGGTTAGAAAATAGGCAAGAAATAGGTAGTAGAATGTCAAAAATCCATAGCTGTTTCAAAAGGGAAAAAAACCAACTCCCATGTTTCTTGTAGAATCAGGCAAAAAAAATTGTTAACTGAATTGCAAGTAATTTGAGCTGGAAGAGACACTGCTGAACAGGAAAGGTACTTCAAAAATCTTACAAGGATTACAGGGGATGCGCTTGCAGTCAGTTGGAAGTTAGCAGGAGTGTGACTCTCAAGAGTCTCTTTTGGTGACAGAAAACTCAAACACAATCCAAGACTGAATTGTTTCTGTGCCTGGCCAAAGGCTGCATACTGGAAAACGAAGGCAAAATAACACAAGACTGGTGAAAACAGTTTTATATTTTGCCAATGAAAACATGTGGCAAAATATAATCTGATATCTGTGTTTATACAATTTACTGAGGAGAGAATTCACTGTAATGCTCTATCAGAAACTGATAGCTTGTGTATCTTCCATTTTTTAATTACGAGGATACTGAGAAGAAATTATCAACTTTTATAATACTGGTATAACACCTAAAGAAATAGACATTAAAACCCTCATCAGCATATCTACACCTAGTCTACTACTTTTTGGGTGTTTTGCATCTCCAAATTCCTTTCCTTGAAAAGGCAGTATTTCCTACGATCCTTTTTCTTTTATTCGCACTCATTTTTCCATTATATCCTGCTCCCATTCTCACTCATTATGTTTTTTTTCCTTTTCCTCAGTTCTTTCCCTTTTAACGATCTCAAGATTATACAGGTCTTATAGTCAAGTCAATATATTGTCAGCCTATAAGCATTTTATCACGAAAAAAATGCATCCTACTAAAAAAACATCAGCTTCCTAAAAATATGCTGGTTTGAAAACTTCAGGAATTACATTCATATAACAATGACAGATAAATACAAAGCAACGGAGAGCAATTATAGCTACAGGTATCCAATATGTAGCAATTATTCCTTTACAAAGAAGCATAATCTCACAGTGCCTGTATTGAAGAATGTAAGTTATTATTGAGTGTTATATGCAATTTTATGCATACAAACATAAATTAGATTTTGATACTGCACACAAATTCAGTTTGTACAGTTTTGAAGTTCACTAAAATATTGTAAACAAAATTATAAATCCAGAAATTACATCCAGCCTCACACTGCTAAGCATATCATCTCCAGGCCAACAAATACAAAATTACACTTTCCATATTGGTCATGGCTAGTTCCCTCATTGCAAACTGACCATGTCCCCATTACACAGCATTTGGTGCTCTGGTTGGAAAACACAATTGTTCTTTTTTGATGTTTCTTCAGTTCATAATAGCTTAGTTAATGTGAGGGCTGAGCAAATTAAATAAATCTCACCCGTTCTAGTTACTGATGAAGTCCTAACAGCAAACCATCACCAGAATTGCAACAAAGTTTTGTTTCATAGGGAATTAATTGGTTCACTTAATGAAAGAGTCGAAAAGAAAATTAATATATTTGTATAGTGGGTGTTCAGGGGACCAAAACTTAGGACGAACTGAGGACCTGAGTTTTTGACTGTATGGAAGTAATTACTATTATTTTGGGAAATAAAATGCTGAAGTGTGTTAGACTTTTCATGGTGCAACTGGTATGGCTAACAGTGCTTTGGAAAAGATTAATTTCCTTTTGAGAGAGGCAATATGAAAGAAGAATTAGTGAATATGAAACAAAAGACACGGTATTGTGATACAATACAAAAAAACCTCTACAGAACAATAAGGATTGATAAGTACTGTACAAGGTTCGCATGAAAGCAAAGGCTAACGGAAAAAGGATAAAATTATATGATCATGAACAAGGGAAGTTAAGCAAATATGATAACACTTTAAATATAACAGCAGGATTTCATATGGTGAATTAATGATTAGATACAGAGAAGTACAATGGCAAGTCAGAAATCTTACTGCAGTTTTGTTGAAACTTCTTCACCAAATATATATCAAAATTACAAACAAAACTTTAAATAGATAATACATTAACTATTGTAAATATAAGTTGACCAAGTATAATGTAAACCTTTTCAGAAGTACCTATAAATACAGTTGAATTGTAACTGTGAATAATCAAATGCTGATGGGGTAAAAACCATGTCACTTGCCACCAGGCTGAATTTGCTGTTACTCATCTTTTCTTTTGCAACAGCATGTTTCTAGGAATAGCAACCTAGAAGTGCTGGGATTCTGGAAATGGTTTTGAGGATGGCCCCCACAAAACCAGGAGTTTCAGGATAAAAGTTCTTGGCTTTTGCTTTATGACACTCAGTGGAAAGTCTTGTTTCTTATATAAGCTCTTAATTTCAAACCTTTATTTGAAACACACATACTGACTTTGTACTAAACCAAGACTGTTTCTAGACTCAATTGTTTTGTTTCAGTCATTTCTCCCACTAAATGGAAGTTCAGAACTAAAGACAAAGTTGCAAGCATCACATAAACAACTTCATCCCTTTTTAAGGGAGCAAAAGTGTTTGCGAGTGAATTACCAAAAAAAAAAAAGGCGTAAGAGGAAAAAACAATAATTTTTAACCAACAAGCAAGCGAGTTCACTACCGAACAGTTCTTCACATCAGAATTCAGTATAATTGTCAGCGTTTTCCCAGGAATGACTAAGGGGTGAAAGAGAAAAGTTGACTCAGGGAAGTGGGATGAACAAAAGATTTGTATGAAAACATCACCTAGTCATACTTCTTCAAACAGAGCCTGGCCTGTGACTATCTGGAGAACTGGCATCTTCTCCCCTGATTCAAAACCAATTAGAATGGTTACGCTTAATAAATGTTTTGCTTTTAGCTTTTAATATAATGGACATCTGTATTGTACATCTGAAAAATCAGTAAGTACAGATCAACAGAAATGCAAATATCAGCAATTTTTTGCCAGTACTATCTATGTAGTTTCATAACATCAAGTAATTTTGGAAAGCATCCTGACAAATTCTCCTGGTTTTGGCTGGGATAGAGTTAATTTTCTTCCTAGTAGCTGGTATAGTGCTGTGTTTTGGATTTAGGATGAGAATAACGTTGATAACACACTGATGGTTTAGCTCTTGCTAAATAGTGCTTACACTAAGTCAAGGACTTTTCAGCTTCTCTTGCTCTACTGACAAGAAGCTGGGAGGGAGCACAGTTGGGACAGCTGACCCAAACTGGCCAAAGGGCTGTTCCATACCATATGACGCCATGCTCAGTATCCAATGGTTAGGTTAAACCACGACACAAATGTGAGCTAATGCATGCACTGAACAGGCAGGAGGAATTCAGTGGGTTACCACCCCCTTCCATCTTGTGTGCTCTCCTAATCGTCAATGTACCTTACAGCGCTGGAAAAAACATGTGAACCCATCTTTTCTACTTCTGAACTAGCTGTTGGAGAGAAAAAAAAAAAAAGGTTCCCAACCATAATTCAGTTATTCTGAATGTAGTATCCAAATCCCGTCAATCTGATATTCCCGGTATTATTGGTGAAAAGTAGGCTAGGAAGGAGATCTAAAAGAGATGTCGGGAACAGGCTAGCAGGTACATTTCTGCAAGCAATAAGTTACAGTATTGACTACAACCTACAAAAAATAAAAATAGATTATCAAAGATATAGAAAACATTTTGTAGACA
This sequence comes from Mycteria americana, assembly GCF_035582795.1. Classification (NCBI taxonomy): domain Eukaryota; kingdom Metazoa; phylum Chordata; class Aves; order Ciconiiformes; family Ciconiidae; genus Mycteria; species Mycteria americana. The sequence goes on along the minus strand of NC_134365.1, from coordinate 103,698,221 downwards.
TAATCACTCATGGCGTTCTTGACTGAACAGAAACCAACTAGCCATGCAATACTTTCTTATGTTTCAGATACATCAGAAGCACAGTTGAAGCACAAGCACCACTTCTGTCCAGACCAAAAAGGCAGCTCTGTGTTCCGTCTTGCTCTAGCACAGCGTATTTCCTTCTATCATTCAGCTATACACACTTTTTTCCATTGGATTTATTTGAAAGCGGGTTTTTTTAAAGTTTTAATGGTATATTTTTAAACAAGGCTATCTAAATCAATATCCATTTGATTTTTTAGTTTTCAGGCTTTCCATAATAGATTTGATCCCCTGTAAAGAATACTGTATCTACTATTTAACTGTTATGAAGTCAAACAGTTCCATCCTAAAGACTGTGAATGATGATCCAGGGCTAAATATCAGGTGCATCAAGAACTTTCTATTAGTTTTAACTGTATGGGAGGAAATCATTCAGGTACGCCTCAAGTAAGGCAAGCAAAAATCCAGTAACTACTTCTGAATATTTAGTTGTTAGTGCTTTTTAAAAAGAAGTTGAATTTCCTTATATACATTATTTGCAACGTGGAATATAGGTATCATTGATATACATCCCACTCATATAGGTTTTGTGATAAAACATGAAATATCTTCTCTAATGCCAGAAATACTTAACACTGTATCTTAACTACATGCTGCGTGATACTGATTTAACAAAAATCTTTGTTAATGTCACAAATCAATCAGCACGGCTCGTATTTAACCACTGCTGTAATTGCAATCACACGTGTAATTGCTGATTCTTTTTTGAAGTGCTGGGGGGACACTTTTTTGTACAAAATTTAAGACCAGAAAAGGGAATATCTGGTGTCTGCTCCCAGTGTCTGGATTTCCATTTACACAAGGCAAGAGGAAAAGGCGTGGGCAGTCTGAAAAGCTGACTCTCAGTTTCACTCAGTGATGGACACCTATTGCAAACTGTAGCCCCCAAAAGATGCAATCGCTAGAACAGTGTGTCTCAAAAACCGTGGTATGTTCCCTATTCATTTTTTCCCTGCATGATGGGAACATAACAGCTCTGTGAATAAGGCCCTTAACATCTCTCTATTAGGATAGGAGATATGAGTAGCAATTATGATAATTAAATGTAATTACATTAAAAATAATTAGCACTTTAGCTATCAATTGCTGTGCACTGCACGGCAATTAAAACCAGACCAAATTTCAGTATAATTTTTATTATTCTATTCTTCATTCAAAACAGTAAATGGTAGAGAGTGTTTTCTTTTCATGTGTGCTGTGCTTTCATTTTAATGGGCACTATCATCATCTCAGTAGAGTAAGTACTACCAGAGGTGACATAATTGTCAAAACATTACGATTTGGACTTTTTCCCAAAAGACTCAAGTAAGTTATTTTAATATGTATACTGATAAGACCGTGAACAAAAGATGCCTGCCATCTAACTTTATGGGTTAACAGATCTCTCCTCATTAAAGATATTTAAACACAATTAAAATTGATATGATCAAATTGAGTAAACAAACTTTTGAATAGACTTTATTACTGATTGATGACGGCATTAAAAATACTTCAGCATGCCAGTGCCTTGTGAGAATTCAGTTGGACTGTTTGTACATATAAAATAGCAAAACGCACTTTAGCATTTATAGAATCTAGCTGTTTGGTATGAACCCAAACCAAAACAACATTATCTTTCTGGATCGATGAAATTGTACTGTCAGCTGGTACAGAACATAAGGTCTTCCTAACAGATAATCTTCCGATCAAATGAGTGGGCTTGAAGTGCTCAGAGCTGGAACTGATGAGAGACCTCTTACACACTGGGTAGAAGTCTGAAGAAGGGTCTGGAGACTTCACACTGGTGAAGGGTCTGGAGAACAAGTCTTAGGAGGAGCGGCTGAGGGAACTGGGATTGTTTAGTCTGGAAAAGCAGAGGCTGAGGGGAGACCTCATCTCTCTCTACAACTACCTGAAAGGAGGTTGTAGCAAGGTGGGTGTCGGTCTCTTCTCCCAAGTAACAAGTGATAGGATGAGAGGAAATGGCCTCAAGTTGCATCAGGAGGGGTTTAGATTGGGTATTAGGAAAAATTTCTTGACTGAAAGGGTGGTCAAGCGCTGGAACAGGCTGCCCGGAGAGGTGGTGGAGTCACCATCCCTGGAGGAGTTCAAAAAACGTGCAGATGTGGCACTTCGGGACATGGTTTAGTAGGCATGGAGGTGCTGGGTTGACAGTTGGACTAGATGATCTTAGAGGTCTTTTCCAACCTTAATGATTCTATCATTCTATGATTCTAAGTGCACTTTGAAGCTGCCTCAGTTATGGACGGTTTCTCCAGACTTGCTCATGGAAAGACACCTCTCCTCCCACTTTTTGAGCAGATTCCTCTTTTCTCAGATAAAATCTTAGGCTATTGAAAGTGATTCCGCTCTGAAAAGAGACTAACCTTTGGTTTTCCTTGCCTATCAACTGACCAGAGCAAAATGCGGACAATAGGCAAAACAAATTGTTTATTTGCCAGTTACTAGTTCTCCAAATTCAACTAATAATATACTCAAAATTCAAACTGAGTCCTTTCTCAAGTGATGTCATAAGAAATGACAGCAATCCTGCTAGATCCACACAGTGACACTGGACTGATTTAATTTGGTGAATAGAGGAACAATAACACAAGAAAAAGAATATATTCATGTACCATTTCTGATTTAGATAAAACTGGATTGGAAAGAATAAATTAAAAACGATTTGAAAATAAAAGTTTCAGCTGTCACTCTTAAAATGACTACATCAATAGAAATGCAGAAATAAGAAGGGCAGTCCTGCTATCACCCAGTGTACATCATCTATATGAACAGGTAACACACAGAGGAGAGATTGCATAAAACTGCAGAATTTGCCTAGCAATGTAAACCCATATGAATACATAAGGTTAAATAAAATTACACCCTAAGGAATCAAGGAATAAACAGCTCTGAACCAAGCTGACCAGTTTTTACTGTTACCAAGGTACTTTTAGATAGCCCATTGCCTGGACACCACTTCTGAGCCAGTGACAAAACAGCCCTTCGCCCACCCTGTGTCTGCATTTGATGACAAGTACTGCAGGGCACAAAGTATTTACTTGTATGTGTTTGTGCAGCACCCAGTACAATATGGCTCCCGTCTTGGTTTGACAATAGGTGCCGCAATTATAAACATGATTAATACCTACCCCTGGAAGACGTTTCTGGCCAGTTCATGAGATATTTACTATCAGCATTGTGAATTCTACAAGTCATTCAGAATTTACTCATTAATCATTAATAGACTAAATATTTGGTGGTCTAGTGAGGCAACTAGGAATCCAATGTTTATCTGTGTTAAGAAAATCCATTATTTAAATACTGTCTAAACACCTGCCTTATTCACAGACTTGTATCATAAAAATAATTGTTCCCACACTTGCACTTGCATTACTCTCCACTTCAGAAAGGCTTTCTGAGGCCAAACCATTAGCTGCTCACACTCTGCATCTTCTTGAAAGACTACAGAAGCATTAAGCATATGGCTGTTTCAAGCTGATTTACAGCATGTACTCCATTTCTAATGGAGTACTTCTAGACCTGTGCTTTTAGGGGTTGCAGCACTTAAAGGCATTTTAAGGAATATTAAACTTTTAGCTGTCGTTTCTTCTATGTATCACATTCAACTTCTGCCCTCTACAGCCAGTCTTTACAGGCCTCTAAGGGAATTCTAGTTGATTGGCATAATTAGGGCACAGACATAGGATAATGTCACTGCCCTCCCTCTCAGGAAAATCATCGAGGCAATGGGTCAAGAGAATAAATCTTGTGGGGAACTGGGACCCTGTGAGGATAACAGGGTGGGAAGAGAGAGAAAAAAGCAAAGGAGAGAGAATATCATTGACGTTTGTTCAAGTCTCAAGTTTGCAAAATGTAATCTTGCCCTTGGTAACCTGAAATGAGCTGGAAGAATACTGCTTTGGCTAACTGGCCAAGTACACTTATTTGATTTTGAGCCGATTTCAGTAGATCCTGATTTTTCAGTATAATGACAAAAACCTTAATTCAGGTCAAACCACTACGACTACTTTTGAAAATTTTTTTTTAAAACTTTTTCATTAGACCAGACTTTCAAATGACAAAATATATTAAAAAAAAAAAAAAATCTAGACCAAAACCTTTTTTTACCAAGTTTAGTCCCCTACCTTAAGCCAATCTGTATAACATCTTCCTTCAGGAGGATGCACAACTCATTTTAGATTGCAACAGGTGAATGGAATTTAAATAATTTTATACAGACATGCACACACACATATATGGTATCTAAACACAGAAATGCTTAAAATAAACAATAAAACTGATCAGGTATCATTAGCTTTCCAAGACATATTTTTACATGGTCCACATCTAAAGTTATTTATGAATCATATACTTCTAGGCTGTGCTGTTAAACAAAACCTTACCTCTAAAATACATCAAACCATTAATAAAACCTAACTTTAATATCTTATGTACATGGGTATCTTTCAAATCCAAGTTCATTAAAAAAAAAAGAGAGGGAACATATCTCTGGAATATTATTGTTGGGTAATGCTTTTTGTTGACAACGTTCATTGCACATTTTTAATTTAACTTCTTCATTTGCCTGTGCAATAACTGGACTAAAACATAAGGTGATTGAACTAAATTACAAAGAATTCAGAATATATAAATCTATGCTTCTAAAAGTATGCAAAAAAAAACCTGAAAGGAGGTCAGAAGAATGGAAGAGATTCAAAAAACATAAGGTGGAACTGAAGGAATGGGTTTTGTCTGATACAAAAAAAGAGGGACAGAAGAGGGATAAAAAACCATCCTTCTCTGTCGTGATAAAGAGGATGCTATCCAATAGATGATGATGTACAAAAAGAATATCAGCTTAAGCTGCAACAAAGAGAATCAAGGTGAATAACAGGGAAAGCTCTTCCAATCTTACGATGATGAAAGGCGGCAATAGGAAGCTTGCAATCTCCTTCAGTGAAAGTTTTAAACACCTTAGACAAAACCTCTTTCAGGGTTGGTTTAAGTACAGTACATCCTGCATCAATGCCAACAGCTGAACTAAATGATCACTGGGGGTCCCTCCTAGCCTCACATTTCCATGATCTCTTCAGGTAACACGTTAGCATATGGTATTAATCCCACTTCATGTTCCAGTTACGACACGCCCTGCAGGACAGGAAAAAGGTAAATCCTGGATTTAAGTCACAGCCAACACCTGTAATATTCTTGCAGAGAGTTGAAAGGTAAAAAAATATAGCCACAGAAGTGTTAATTCTGTGACCTACATTTGCATCAAAGTAACACAAACTTAAGTGATGGTACGCTATCATCAGTAGTACTATCTGACACTGTATGTGTGGACTAATATACATATATTTTGTGGGGCTGTCCTTCAGATGTGGAGAAATATAACTAAGTTTCACTTGAAGCCCTCCAGCCTGAGATGGCTACAGGACATACACAGTCAATCGGGAATTTATCAGATTGCGCTGCTGAGTGGGCATGGGGTTTTCACACATAGTTGCATATATTTACCAAGCCTTCTTTATGTACAACCAGTAATAGCTTCTGGTTCAGAAATTAATAGTTCTGTTGTACATTTGTTACAAGGAGTGATTATAATGCCCATTTTTCAATCAGGAAAAAATAATCGATACAAAAGGCCCTTTTACTGCAGATAAAGGAGATTGAAAAGTTTATGGTAATAGCTGGTGCCAGAAAGAGCCTTTACGGAACAGCTCTGCAGAAAGAAGGGAAGACGTGAAATTTCATCTTGTATAGCTGGAGTGTGTGTATAGCTGGCGTGTTTGTGCAGGTGAATATGACTGAACAGAAACTTATTTGCTTCTGAAATATATTTTTTAAAAGCTACAGAATAAATAAGAGCATTTATAAAACTCTCAACATACTGTACAAAGCCCATGATATTATTCACTCATTTTAATATGTGCTCACTAAAATAAAAATGAAATCATACCACTTACATTGAAATGAAAGAAAACCACAGGTTTCATAGCCCAGGACTCTGCATTTCTCTTTTTATTAAAACCTACATAGCAGTAAGCCTCTCTAGCACAGTATTTATTAATAATCTACAGAAATAAACTAGACAGAATTTTAATCAAGCCGTGCTTTCCAAATATTGTCTTGTTAGTAGAAGATACTATTCAGATAGCTATTTCATGCTAAAGAACTGCATATTATTGCCATTCTTGCAACCTGAAATTGCAAATGAGCATACCTAGATATAACATTTGAATTAAGGTGACTATATGAGAAAAACCCATAAGGTTTTCTGATACTGATACCTACCAGCAGGTAGGTCAGTGATAACACCAGTTTAAGAATCCTTCACATGCAAAAAAATCCATGATGAGGATAAACTATGCTTACTAAATTTCCAAACGACAGCAAAAGGGGAAAGACTTCATGAATACACGAGAAAAAGATTAAATTTCAAAGGATTTTTTAAAAATTCAAAAATGCAAGTAAAAAAAAAAAAAGGTCTTTCAGTATGAGGAAGAGCAAGGTCTAACATTCTGGATGAAGCTCTTAGTCATATGGTTTAGTTTTAGGTAGTCCTGCGAGGATCAGGGAGTTGGACTCAATGATCCATATGGGTCCCTTCCAACTCAACATATTCTACGATTCTGTGATTCATGAGGAAACAATAATTGCCTAAATACAGAATTGGTAAACCGCAGGCAGGCAGTCTGCAGAAAACAATCAGGTGACCTGGGATTGATAGTGGGCCACCACAAAAATATCATGCTGATGCAGAAGGCAAAACAAAACAAACCAAAAACCACAGAAAAAAACCCCACCAAGAACAAAAAAGCTGTCCTTCCATTCAGCTTTGGAAAGGCATCAGATTTTGTCAGCTTTATTTTGGTCACTCTAAGGTGCCACATTTCAGGAAGGATATATGAACCAGCTCATGAAAATCAAGAAGAGAGCAAAGAGCTTTCAGCATCTAGAAACCACAATTTTAAAGAAAGCTCAAATATCCTGGACTTATTTAACTGCATGAAATGAAGACTGAGGTCATGATAACAGTTTTCCGCTGTGTCAGAAGGCCACTTTAAGGACTATGGGATGACCTGTACTTCGTATCTGTAGCGAGTAGAGCAAGGAAGACATTTAGGTTAGAAGGACATTTAATAGTAAGGAGACTGAAGCATAAGGACTTATTTTCTGTGTCCATCACTGAATCATCTACATAAATAGCTACTAGGAATGCTACAGATATTAGTAATCTAGTTGTGTCAGGCACATGGTCTGAATGACTCCCAGAGTTCATCTGCAGTCCTATAAATCTATGGTGGTTTTCTACATACTGCCAAGGACACACCTCTGTGTCTTTAAAGAGGTATGTACACAGAACTAGTTTTGTTCTTTAAGTATACTTCACTTTGTGTCTCTTAGAGAGAACAATCATCTTAACAGAGCTGTGTGAAGACAAAAAAAAATCCCCACACAGTAAATTAAAAAAACCCCCCAACATTAATTTGGAAAAGTTCAAAGTTTTTATTTTTCCCACATAGTTTTTACAAAAGATGAAACTGTAAGCGAAGACTTTCATGTTTTACATTATAATCCTGAAATCCTTTCCCAGAGAAAATTACCAAAACAAAGAGCACCTTTGCCTAGCTCAGAATACACAGCTTGAGAAGTCTCTACTGAAAAAGCGGTCATGAAGGTTAAAAAATAAGGAAATGAGATGCTTCATTAATGTAAACCAAAGCAAACTGAACAGACATAACCATAAAAAAGATTTTTTTAAATGTATTACATGGGTGGGTTTTGGGTGTGAAGAAAAATTAAGTGAATGAGATATGGTCAGCTGAGAAAAAGAAGAGAGTCCTACAAATATATAACAGGTATTCTGTAGAGAGGAGTAGGTTTTATTTGCACTAGGTTTTTCAGGACAGAAGCAGAAGTGGGCTGAAGCTGCATCACTGGAAACATAGGTCAGTTATTGGGAAAGCATTATTCTGGAAAAACATTAAGTATGGGGAAAGGTTGTTAAGGGAAACTAAAATTCACTGAAGGATTTTTAAGTTGTCTTCAAAGCTTGAATCAAACTTGAATGAATAGATTTGATAAAATAGGAACTAACCTTCACAATTCTCTCATGGTAAAGTTTTATTATTGTGTAATTGAACTGAACTGAATTAAAAAAAATGTTTTAAAATGTTTTGTGTTCACTTCACATGCTTTTGTTCTTTATTGTCAAAGATACTTTAACCCAGCAAATTAAGACTCATGTCATACCATTCACATATCTGTACATACTAGCTAAACATTTAGGAACTAATTGAATGTAACAAGGAAAAAATGAAGTTATTAAGTATTTGGGACTAACATTTTTTAACCTTTTTCTAGTTAAAAGTTCAAGAATCTACTATACCTGAGCAAATATGTGAGCATTTATTGATTCTAGGGTAATATACAACTGTCTTACATATTAACATCTGTAACTTATGCACAATGCCACATTTGTCTTATGACATGAATTTTCTCATTACAACGGAGCAAAATCTAAACCAAAACTCTTAAGCGAGCTAGACAAGAAATAAATGGGGTAGCAGTTAATCTTCATTTGAGAAAAAAAAGAAAATAATTTTTCTTTCTTAAACTTGACTATGAGTGTGATTTCAAAACTTAACGTTGTTTTGGTAATGGTTCCCTGAGTCATTAAAAGTAACTGTGTATTATGAAGTGCAAGCTGTGGAACTTCTTGGCATGTGAAATTTCCATTCACTGCAAAACAGTGCCTACTGTAAAACAAGTAGGACGTGACCTAAAGGAGGAAAAGTTTCATCTGTATTTTGTTTGGCAAATTAAGCCTTTTAAATAGATAAGAGTTATTTACATAGATAGATTAGCAGACAGTCTTTAAGCTAACCAAAACCCAGACAAGTGTATCACCACCTATTTTATGTAAAAAGAAATTAACATTATCTCGAGTACAGCAGCATCTTCTGACTCAGATATCTAACACTTTGCCCTTTTCAAATAGAACCTTTGTGAGTGGATGAGCAGATAAGCAGAAATGACATCTTTCTGCATGTAAACATTGTGTGATGTAGCAACATGCACATATGGCCATACAGCAGATATCCAAATGATCTTTAGGGGTCTACATTCACACTTTAAAGTTTCACACAAACATACATGAACTAATAGAAAAGCAAGTGTACGCCAGACAAAATAAGCATAACACAGCACACACATGCACCACTGAGTTCATATTATCCTATTGAGTTAGCTTTATTATTAATATATATTTGTATTACAAAATACTATATAAACAAGATGTCTATGTTGATATGTTATACATTATATATTTTTATATTTATTTATAACATATTATATTACCCTTGATATTTTCTTTTTGGAAGCATTTAAAATTCCTTTCTCCATTTCTAATTGTTGTTATATTAAAATGCAAAACCTGAACCCCTGGATTTTTGCAAGTTAAGCTGCTGACAAGCTAATGTCACGCTCCTCTAATGCAAGCTATATATCATAAGAACCACACAGTATTTTTCAGCACTCAGTCACAAAGCAGCTTGCCTAAAGCAAGGTCATCTTCAGTCATTATATTAGAGGATCCTTCTGGATGATCATGTTAGCTATGTGGTGTGTCACTTTACGTTTATAGCAGCATTACTCCAAGTTTGATGTAAATTTTATGACCCAGAAGGTTATATCACTTAGGCACTCTGACAAATATCTTCAGCCATATCAGTCAAGCTACTTTTTGACAGAAGAAAGCAAAGCCTGCGCGCAGTAGGAAGACCGAAGGGTCTTTGCTGTTGTTTTGGTGTGGTTTGCCCCCAAAGGATGGAGCAGTCCAGCTGGTTTAGTTAAGGAGTCACTGGAGCAGTGTGTACAGAGCACTGAGTGACCTTCTTTTAGAAGTCACTTCTCAAGGTTAAGCCACATTCCAAAAGCAGTGCATCATGGTACCTACAGTCTAAAATAATGTTAAATGACAAGCTGCATCCCTCTGCCACATCATTTCACAAGTCAGCCGTTGGAGAAACATGAATCATTTCTGTTGCACTGGGACAACGCCAGAAGCGCTGCCTTTCCAGTTCCCTCTGCCAAAGAAGGCAGAAAATAAATACATACATACCTACTTATTCAGGCAGTTTTTCCCTTTGTACTAGTGCCAAAATTGGTAAATAGGCAGATGTCAAGATAAATTCAACACAGAATTAGAAAGAAAGTTTATCCTACGGCTCATAATAAGCAACTGATCAAAAAGAATATTAGACTGTTATGAAAGTGTTTTCATGTATCTTTTGCCTCATTTTATGTTTCTATCTTTTTATCATTGGATATGAATTCCTCACAACACCTAAATTCATAGGTTTCTAAGTCACTGACAGCCAGAGTGTATTTAGGTCTAAGTCAGGGAATCACATTTCCACTGGCCCCAGTCCTGGGCACACTAACATAAGCAGCAGCACGTGGAGAAGTGAGCTATTAGTCTGTAACACAGCAGTGAAAAATTTATCATTTTGTTTTATCATTTTGGTAGATACTATCTGCTATACCGTGGAACACTCCAGACACCTGTAAGATGAAGAAGGGTTGGAAGCACTTCAAGCATACAGGCACAGAACAGGCACAAAGCCTTTCTTTCTGGGTGAAGTTTTGATATATTTTCAGGACTGTGTGACCAGCTACTCTGAAGAGCTTGCTAGTGGATGCTAAATAAAATTAATAGCATGTGGTAGAGCTTTTGAAATCGCATTAAAAACCTCAAATAGTACTGATGATGTACTAAACATCAGAGAACAGAGATAAAAGACCGTATTTCTGGGTAAAGGATTTTATTTTACAGATACCAAATGCATGACCACTTGTCCTTAAATTTTAAATAAAATTAATAGCTAGAAAAGACAGAAGCAAAGTAAAAACGTATAAATGCAGTACTGATGCAACAATAAATTCCATAAAATAAGAGATTCTTCTTGTGAAGCAGGTTTTACTCATTCTGTGCAAGTGATAAGCCATTTTAAACAGTTTTGAGACCAAATAAAACAAAACTGAGTGAAAGAAGACGTAAGTTGTTTCATACAGGTAACCAACTGGAAAGAAAACCCGCATGCACACAAGCGCACCTTTGCAACCATATAAAAATGTATGCTACATTACAGGAGAAGCAGTGACCAAGAATTCTAAAGATGCTTTAAGGTCCACCTTACTAGATAATAAAAAGGTATTTGATTCCTGTGTATCAATTAAAATTCTGGAAACACTTACAAATCCACAGATATTTAAATGTGGTTACTTTTAAACAACAAAAAAATCCCAGAAAAAACTTACACCTCTTTCATCCTTGACTGAGTGACCACAAATTTCAGGTGGTTCAAGTTAATTTCTCTTGTTAGAGAAACATTAGTATCACGGAATCATATTTATTAAACTGTGTTTATTTATATGACATAGATATTTTTCTCTATATTATGAACATAGAATCACAGAATTATAGAATGCTTTGGATTGGAAGGGACCTTTACAGGTCGTCTAGTCCAACCCCCCTGCAAGAGCAGGGACATCTTCAACTAGATCCGGTTGCTCAGAGCCCCATCCGACCTGACCTTGAATGTTTCCAGGGATGGGGCCTCCACTACCTCTCTGGGCAACCTGTTCCAGGGCCTCACCACCCTCATTGTAAAAAATTTCCTTCTGAAATCCAGGCTAAATCTGCCCTCCCTTAGTTTAAAACCATTGCTCCTTGTCCTGTCACAACAGGCCTTGCTAAAAAGTCTGTCCCTGTCTTTCCTATAGGCCCCCTTTAAGTACTGGAAGGCTGCCATAAGGTCTTCCTGGAGCCTTCTCTTCTCCAGGCTGAACAACCCTGACTCTCTCAGCCTGTCCTTGAAGGAGAGGTGCTCCAGCCCCCGAATGATTTTTGTGGCCCTCCTCTGGACCCGCTCCAACAGGTCCATGTCCTCCTTGTGCTGAGGACCCCAGAGCTGGACGCAGTACTCCAGGTGGGGTCTCACCAGAGCAGAGCAGAGTGGCAGAATCACCTCCCTCGACCTGCTGGCCACGCTGCTTTTGATGCAGCCCAGGATATGGTTGGCCTTCTGGGCTGCGAGCGCACATTGCTGGCTCATGTCCAGCTTTTCGTCCACCAGTACCCCCAAGTCCTTTTCTGGAGGGCTGCTCTCGATCACATCATCCCCCAGCCTGCATTGAAACCGAGGATTGCCCTGACCCAGGTGCAGGACCCTGCACTTGGCCTTGTTGAACCTCATGAGGTTCACACAGGCCTACTTCTCCAGCTTGTCCAGGTCCCTCTGGATGACATCCTGTCCTTCTGGCCTGTCAACTGCTCCACTCAGCTTGGTGTCATCTGCAAACTTGCTGAGGGTGCACTCGATCTCGCTGTCAATGTCATTGATGAAAATATTGAAGAGAACATGTCTCATACGAACTTCCATATGAAAATGCAAATAAGCAATTTTGCAAAATTCAGTTCATCTGTCCTGTTCACTGTTCTCCCCTCTTCTTCAAATATGCCTGTCTGTCTTGAGCTATTTTCTTTCCACTTCATGAACAAGAAAAGTAGCAGCAGACTCAAAATATCTTCTGCCTGATACTGCTCAGCAGATTCATTTCCGTGCATATTCATATTTAATCAGGATTCTGCCATTTGTAGTATCAGTATTAACCACTGCCCTTTTCCTTTCTGAGCACAATTATGAATGATTAACAAGACTTACTGTTCATTACAGACTTGTAATACAAGCTATTTTTCCAGTGATCTGTTTTGTACATTCAGCATTATGCAAGGCTGGCATGGTACTTCACAGCAAAATGTTATTTGTACTCTAACTTTGCTGCTCTTTCAATGTCTTCGATTATTGGAACATATGGCACTGATGAATAAATATAATGAAGTAAGAGCTAGGATATAAAATGGAATCCAAAGACCACAATATCAGGGAAGACACAAAACACCCTATAGCTGGTGCTAAGGACTTCTTTTTAGAAACCGGAATTTTAACCATACAGCCTGATATATCTGGAAGGACTAACATCACCTGGACAGTGCACAGTTTGTATAATCACTGCTAGTTTCTGATGCCATACCAGCACTTAAGAAAAAAAAAAAAACAAACCAAAAGCAAAAATGTGACGATTCCACATGAGCTCAGCCTCACCTTCCCACTTCTCCATCAAGGACAACAGATGTGTGAGAAATATTATAGCTCAGAGCATTGTATGTTTTACACCTTTGTGAAATTTTTGTTATGACAGAGTGCCTTGCAATACTTGAAATTATTTTGTGTTCTTAAAGCGTTATACATGTAATACCTTGTAAGTCTGTGAGGTAAGAAAATAGCAAAGTAGTACCTCTACAATACTTGAGGCTGAAAGCCCCTTCCTTTTTACAAGTCAGTTTTGCTCAGCTTAACTGAACTGCTGTGAAGTGTGGTGCATCTTCAGTGGCTTCAGAGCAGGACCGGCAATATAAATATGGGATCATTGGAGCATTTGAAGAGACATCAGAAATGTGCTTGGCTCCAATTATTCCTTGTGGATTCACTAATAAGCAAAGAGTAAAGAAAAATGTTAATCTCCAGAGATGCATGTAAGCTTAACGCGTGTGCCAGAATCCACCATGTCTTTCTTGCCATTGCCATGCAGACTAGGACATGGAAAGGTCCTTTGGTCCAAGGACAGTTTCACTATGAAGCAGGTGTGGAAGATACGTGCTCCAAGAAGAGGAAACACTGGCAAAACGTCCCACTAAAGATAGCTCAGGCCTCTAGTAGACATGTCCAATGAAGTACCTCTGGAAGAGGACTATGCCTTTTACCACATGTAACATCAACGCAGCCAGGAACACCTTCTAAAATGCTAATGACTTAATGGCATAACATAAAGACACTTCCCTGGAAATAGTGGCAAGGACTGGGGGGATGAGGTACTATATGTTGCAGGGATGGAGAAATGGGAGAGGAGAAAAATACTGCTCTTCTGTAAGGGCTTCCAGGCACTCAAACTTTCCTTCAGAAACCTGTCAAGAATTCAGGACAAAGACTATGCTTATCAAATACCACTTCACATTTCTTTTACAAGCTCAGTTAGTAGCTATACTCTTCAGAAATGTCAAAGCTACTATTCCCTTGCTGTTATATTTAAGGAGAAAGGATGAGGTAGGGATTATGCAGGCACAGCACGATTCACTCAGACACTGTCATATTTTACTTACAGCTACCACTGTGTAAATAATCACTAACACTTGGGAAGGAAAACACACACATGCACCCAACCAAACCCATTTCTTTTTCTGTTGAAAGAGGTTTGAAATTTGGTAACTAAAGGTATTATTAATACCAAGATAAGGTTCTGCAAAAGTAGTTCAGATCCTTACAGAACTGTTTAGTGAAACACTTCTGAAAATGAAGAAACAAAAATAACATAATCATTTGTATAAAATTAATACTTCCTTTCTGGCTGATAGGATTGCCTCCTAAGGCTTCTGATTAACTCCTGAAAAAGATTTAGCTACTATTTTCTTACAATCAAACAGCCTATTTTGCAATAATTTGCTAAACTGCTAAACATCTGCTAACATCTTCTCAACATCTTTTAAACATCTGCTAAAATTTACAACTCCTCCAGTCCCATGAACATTTCAGAGCTCAGTCACAGCTCTGCCAATCTGCTTCAACAGATTGCTCTGCTATAAAATGAAACTTTGCATAAACCGATGACAGAACTTCAGCCACCAGTTCTAGGGACTGGAAGTAGTGTGGTTTGGGTGGGCATCCTCATTTTTCATAAAATAATACTCAGGAACAAGGTGGCATTTCCTGAACACAGTTTCTGGCGGTGCACTACTGGACTGTCCTAACTTTGGGGTAATTTGATGGTTTTGGCATTGAATACACCTGTCGTTGCAGTTTTTAAGCTCTTCTGTTGTTTTTTTAGTACTTAGGAATGAAAGAGAGGCAAGAAAAGAGTGTCAGAGAAAACACAAAATGTATGCAGCTGTCAGCAAATTTCCGGTATGGATACCCAGCTGCAATCCAAAATAGGACATTTTCATACTTTTTCTCATACACAGGATTAATCACATCTATTTATTTGTAGCATTTCTTTGGAATTGCTCCATTTATTTTTTTTTAACTTATTAGCAAACGTAGTGATGAAAAAAATGTTAGAATTGGGGTTTTTTTACAATTCCTTTTAAATAATTGCTTTCTTAAGAGAACTACATCAATACTCCAGATCTAATCCACTACCACTAAACCACAAGAATATTCAGTTTAAGACCAATACCACTGAGAAAAGAGAAAACTGCCATATTATGAGCAAAGATAGGTACATTCACCATATACCTCACGAAATCTTCAGTTCAAGCTTTTTGGGAAATCTGGCATTAATTAATTTGGCAAACACTGGCTATGCAAGGTAATAAACTGTGGCACAATTTAGGTTTAGTATAGAGTACTTGTACAGCAACAAAAATGTATTTCTAATGGGATTAATTCACAGATTCTAGCAGTAGCTAGAATTTATGTTAACAAACCACTTTTTCCATTCTAGCTTTTAGCTAAGTGGAAACCTTACAAGTAAATAGTATAATGGAGATAAGGCACTGTAAAACTGTAAAATTTCAGCATTTCTATTGTTATGTTTCAACCCTTGATGGCTGCACAAGGAATTCTCTAAGTGACAGAACTTTTTGACTGAAGTTTCAATAGCTTAAATGTGTTCCTCTGAAGCTGGTCTAATTTTAGGCTCCTTTGCAGTCTCATTTAGGGCTCCAAGTGACACCAGCATTTATTTATTCTTTTGTTCTCCCTGATTGCACAAACCTACAGTGTCATAGTAAGAAAAAGCTACAGAACATTTTAATAACGTGGAAGCACTGCACTTGAAACTGTGAGAGGAATTGCTAAAGATAATTTAAATTGAAGCCACTGAACCAAAATCCCAGGCAGATTGTACTGTAGGCTCAGATTAAGGCCTCGGGCTTTGTCATAAATCTGAATGAATCTGGAATATGGATCTGACTCCTCCTACACTGTAAGAAATCTAACTCCGATCAGCTGCTTGGACATTATTTTTTTGCTCAACTCTGTCACAGCACTTATACTCTGTTACACAGATATCATTTATACACATATATTACTTTAATTTTCTACTGTCTCAACCATTTTCAGTAGCTTGAGAAGTTTTTTGTCACCACTGCCCTCCCAGCCAAAAACAAGTTGCCCTGCACCAGTTTTGCCACCATTTCAAAACACTTTCACACTACAGTTTTGTTTCCATTCGAGAGCTGATCCTGCTCTCACTGCAATGTCAGCAGCAGCTTTACCATTAGTGTGAACATGCAGATATGTCTTTCTTCTGTTTGTGCTTTTTCCTCATTTCCTTTCCAATAGCAGGATGCTATGTCTGTTTTTACTTTTAGTTTTCCTCTTAGTATTTAGTGAAATTCTTTGATTTTTTGCATTTGCATTTTTTTTTTCCTCCAAAGTCCATACAAAGCCTAGCCAGTGGGGTTTTTTCCTAGAAGTCTAGAGAATATCAATTGACTCTACAGAGATGCCATCCTCCTCTTTTCCTGCTCTATTTCCCTCAGCTGTTCTTTGGAGCAATTTTCCACTGATCTTGTTTCTAAAGACAGTGTGTCATAAAAGAGTATGAAAAAGGAAGACAGCCATTTGCTTTGTTACACCTCTGTTTTTTCACAACAACCATTATTTCCTCTATGATCAATCTTTTCAACAAAACTAAGAAATAGTAGCAGTGGTGTTCTTGTTTAGGATTTGACTAGATGCATGTAAAACTTAAAAAAGTGATCAGACACATACTACCGCTCTATAATAATGCAAACCTTTCCTCAGAATTAAATACTACAAAAAGTGTCCATGAATCACAGAATCGTATAGGTTGGAAAAGACCTTTAAGACCATCGAGTCCAACTGTAAACCTAACACGACCAAGACCACCACTACACCATGTCCCTACGCACCTCATCCAAAAACATCTTTTAAATACTTCCAGGGATTGTGACTCAACCACTTCCCTGGGCAGCCTGTTCCAATGCTTGATAACCCTTTCCGTGAAGTAAAATTTCCAAATATCAAAACTAAACCTCCCCTGGTGCAACTTGAGGCCATTTCCTCTCATCGTATCACTTGTTGCCTGGGAGAAGAGACCGACCCCCACCTTGCTACAACCTCCTTTCAGGTAGTTGTAGAGAGCGATAAGGTCTCCCCTGAGCCAAATGAATGAAGCCATCATGTTTTTCTTCTAAAAACAAACCATTTGAATTCACAAGATTACACAAATATTTTCAACTTCATCTGTGCCTTAGGCACCATTGTGTTGAGGTACGTTATTGGAGAAGAGTTGACCGTTATCAGTGACATCTTCATGTGACCTCCAATTATTTCTTTATTAAAAAGGCATTTTGATTAGGTTTAATTATACAGCAATTATGAAAGCTACTGTAATTACTGAAACATACTTACTAACGAGAGTGCAGAACTGGTGGCAACCTTGTCTCTCTTTATTAATCAAAAAAAAAAAGAAACTTAGGGAACTGATTCTGAACTCTGTAAAAGTTCTCACGCTTAATCGAGCCAGAAGTTATCTATAAAATACAATTATTTTTGGTTTTGACCGGAAGGTTTGTTCACAATTGTCTGCACAAATTCCTGTCATGGGTTCAGTTCCTGAGACTTTATACACATTTACTGCTCTGTAATAAAATTTTCTTATATGGCCTTTTGTCATACACAGCACCAGCGTTAGCATCAGAGGAACATAAGTAGTAAAGACAACTATACATACAAACCCATTCACACTAAAAATGTAATGAATATAAAACTTTAATATATTTTCTATCTTGTTCTGTGTATTCTATTATCATAAAAAATGAATTACGTCTCTATTGAAGAACACATTCTATTCACAACAACAAAAAAATATGTTTCCTGCCTAAAAAAAAAAAAGAAAAAAACCCTTGCATTTTGTCATCCTCTGTGCTTCAGAAAGCATGGTGATATTTGATGTACCAGTTTTAGAAAATTTATACACTCTGATTACAGTCAATATGTGACAAACTCAAGATCAGTAATATTTACTAACAGAAGTCCTGTCGTTTGTTAGACATGGATGATTTTGGAAGGATCTTGAAATGGCTCTTAGACCAGAGAGCCGTGGGCTCTCTGCAAGGACCATTGAAAGGGGGAAAGAAATTATCCAACTCCAATTCCTTTACAGTTGTCTCTACTAGTCACTTTTTATCATTTTGTCCAGTACAGTATCAAATGCACTAAGTAAACACGCTCTGTCACTGCATTTGGGAGACTGTTACATGGCGTTTTACTAGCTTATCAGGACACTTTCCATAACATTTCTGCAACATGATTTTAAAAAAAAAAAAAAAAACCAACACAAAAAACTCCCTCACCTAGTTACTTCATGCAGGCAATCCAACCATACTTTGTGTGCATTTAGCTTTGCATTTTACAGCCTTCACCTATTTTTAAATGATGCCTCTTACTACCTCTCTGTGCCTAATGAACCAGTCTCCAGAGGAGCTGCTCTTGCTCACCCAAAGGTTACCTTTGAAATCCTTTTGACAGAGGAAGCCTGGTCTCTTTTAGCTGTTTTAGAAAGAAGCAGACCCATGCTACTTTTTCAAGTGCTCTGGAGCCCACCGCAGTCTTATAATCTAGGCTAGTAAGAACCAAAAACCCACCACAGATCAAGTGAATCAGAATTTGTTGCTTTGGTTAATCCCAAAGGAAGTTAATTTCAAAATGTTAAATATTTTTTCATAAACTTATGCCCTGAAAAAAATAATATGAAATTTCAAAATAAAGTATCTACCTCTTTTTCAATCCAAATTAATCAAATATGTTATTGCAACAATAAATCATTTTAAAGTCTTGAATTGATATTGAAATTTTTATTTTTAAATTGGTTCCACACTAGCAGGATGCCACTATTGCAATTTATAGTAAAGACAATCCAAATTACAGAAGATTAAATGGATATCACATTTTAGGTCTAAAATATTTTAATAAGAAAAATCTCTCATCACCTTAGAACAGTATTATTTAATTCTTAAAAGCACAGAAGGCAAAGGAAATAGGTTTGCGTCTATTTAATTTAATTCAAAGGGTATTATTCTCTGAACTTTTTAATTGAGCTACACAAAATGTTGAATTGTCAAGATTAAAAGGTCTTTTTAAAAAAACAGCCTCCAAAGGATTATTTTACCTGGGGGGGAGCTCTCTATTACAGAAGAAGAGAACACAGAAATCTTAGTGTATCTTCCCATGCCTACACAGCCTGGCTCATAAAATAGGTGGAGGCTTATCAAAGAAATTTCTAACCCATCCCTTCATGCAGTTTAATTTTAGCATTTTTCCCCTTGTCTTATCCCTATAAGAACTGTTTGTTGTACCTAAAACTCTGATAATGGAATAATTTTCTACTACTGTGTGTATTCAAACATTAGGAAAGCTCTTATTTGAACATTACCTTATTGTATTATGTATTGTGCTTCTAACTCTTGATTAAGAGTGTCAAATGTAGGGTTAAGTGAAGCATAACTGGGAGTTACTTATGTGACTATGGGAATGTGAAGGTAATCTTTTCAAAGGAGAAAACAGCTTCAAAATAATTCATTTTTGTGAAAACCTTGGGGGGATGGTGGTTGAGGGTAGAGGTTACTATCTGTGATTCTGACACAGAACTAACAGAGAATAAACAGATAAGAATGGGCACGAGATCAGAATCAGCGACCACCACTGTTTCCATGCGGACGTTTCAGTTGTTGAGAGCAGAAACCCCAAGGTAATATCTGCCTCAGTATGGTACTCGAGCCAACAAGACAATCATCTTGTCTTCAGCTCTTGCAGAAGTGAGGAGTCCCCTGGTGATTTAACAGTGGAATCAAATTCCTGGAAGATTACAAATCTTTCTAAAGCCTAATGACCCAGTCAAAAAGTCTTTCTATAAACAAGATACTTGAGCTTGTGGATATTAATTGGTGTAGACTATCAAATTCAAAGGCATTAGCTGTTTCTAAAAGTATCATCTGTGCATCTACTGCAAAATCAGTAATTGTTGATGTGTCTGTAGGTCTTCCACGTCAGCTGTAGCAGGGAATTTCTAGCAAAAGTAGAATGAAAAAGCTTCTCAGCCTAACTATATTTTATTGAAATAGTTATAAAAGCTGATGTTTACTATTTGGAAGTTGGAGACAATTAAAAAAAAAAAAGAGGTTTGTATTCAAATTAAGTCAGTAGGTTCAATTGTATAAATAATTGTATCCATTCTTCTTTCACTGTTAATTCTGTGACAGTCATAGAAGTAAACTATTACATTAAGTTGCAAGATACTAATTTTACAAGAATGTAAGAGAACAGTCAAGCCTGCTGTCTCAATCAGCTGCAGATCATAGGAGAGTTTCAGTAGCTTCTTCGAGCAGTTGTACAGACCAGATGGCAGTTTTGTGAACTATTAATCCTGCTTACTGATTTTGGTCTTAATACAGTAATATAAAGAAAACAACCCAAAAGATAATCTTTGACTTTTAGATAAGACTGTGTAACCTAATCAGAGAGATAATACTTCTCTGACCCTAAATTCATTGACCTCACAGGAGATTTTGTCTCAGAAATGTTTTTTCTTTCTTTTCAATTCTTCTACAGATGCTTACTTTGTTGAGGCAGCCTGTTTATTCGGAGCACATCGCTTCCATTACTATTATTACGAGCTATACTGTAACAGTGCCTAGGTGTCCCAGCCTCAGGCCAGGACGCACTGCAAAAAGGCACACCTGCCTCAGAGCTCTTCCCTTCAAAACATAAGAGACAAAAGATGTGCAATGGCAAACTGCGTTGTCTGGGCTGCATGCAGAGTTTGAAAGAGGGATGTGAAGGAGGATAACGAGGAAGACTTTAGATAGTCCTGGAGAGCTGCTTCCAGCTGTGGGAGGCAACAGAAGGAAAACTCTGCAGGTGTTGGCTTGAAAATGTAAGTGGACAAGGAGAGCTGGCATGGGACACGCAAAGCTGCCCTTCCCACATGGCACGAGCAAGCACAGGTGTAGTGCAGACAGGGTTTAAAGACCTTCACAGGTGAAAGCGGGGGGGGTGTTGTTTGTTTGTTTGTTTGTTTGTTTGTTTAAGATACACAAGACAGAACAAGACTGAAATGACAATATGGCCAAATGCTGCGCTATGGTAATTGGCTTTGCAGCATCTTGGAGTCCCTGAGCAGAGAAGATAGCCTTTGTTGTCCAAAGAGCTGTGCAGTAAATGAGTCGGAGAGACTTTGGAAGACAGTTGGAAGAGGGGTTTACTTATCTCTAAGGACAGAAGTGACTGCATCACAGACATTTCATGCCAAGAGAATATCCAAGACTTAGCTACAGTTTGAGGATGAGAAAAGTCCAAGATAAAGATGTTGACCAGATTGAAGAGAAGAATAATGACAAAAATATGCAAGGATGAAAAAAGAAAATAGTGGCTAGGCACTGGTGCAGGAGAACTAGTAATGCTGAGTTTAATTTATTGAGAAATGTCAGAAAGTAGACATTTCAATTTGGTGCAGAAAGATTGAGGGGAGATTTAGCAAACATCCATGTCTGCCTTCCTGTTCTTCCTCGTTGTAAGGCATTACTGAATTTGTACAGGTGTACCTTACACAAAACAGTTTAAGTTTGGCAAAGTTATGAAAAGACCATCTTTATGATAGGAACTGGCAGCACCATGATTTGCATTTTACTTGTTTGCATTTTTAATTATCTTATAGCTACAGGAAGGGAATTGAAAAAAATAGCTCCTATGAAATAATTAGGTATAAAAGCATCTAACTGATAAAAAAGTATACACAACTCCCAGTGTCACAAGAGACTAGTATACGTTTCCCAAAGTTGTAAAGTAATAAGATTTTTCAATTTGTTCCTCGGAAGGATTATAATACCATTAGTCTTAGGCAATATAAAAATTAAACAAAAGAGATAATAAAAGCTGTGCTCTCTCCTGCTGTAGTCTAACTCTGAAATAAAACGTTGGAACTGAAGTGGTGAATAAGCAATGCAATCTTAATGGTAATTTTTCAATATCTAAGGCAGCAGGTTTGTACTAAAATGTTCAGTGAAGCATCCTTCTAACAAGATTCTGATAAAAACGGTACTCTCATTTTTGTACCCGATAGGGAATATGCTTGAGAATTAATTAAAGTTTTCAGACTAGTGAAGTTTCAGACAGACATTTCCGATTTTTTGAAAGGAAACCCTCACTTAATTTTGAAGCAGAGGGTTTGATGCTCTTAAGTATTTTCTCCATTATTTCTTGTAATCTGGAAATTCAGAAGCTGGGAAAGTACAGAAAATTCAGAATCTGCTTTCTTTCAGACATCCTTTCTTAGTTTCTTCATTAGGAAGACACCCTAACAAAGTTACTGACAACTCTTCTACATTTTGTGACACTAATGTTACTGTGTGTTTGTAATGAAGACGCTATAATTTTTGCTCCCATATGCCCACTCATGGTAGGTTCTTTTCTGCTTTAAATGAGATGTGTTATTTTTCCTGAATTCACCTTTTACTTCACTCCTACAGGGAATAAAATGTGGAACTGGACACTTCAAAAACAGCATCCAAACTGAGAGCAGCCTACTTCTCTACTCTCCTGGGCTATGTACTGCTAAATAAAAGCAGTCCCTGATGCCTAATGGCTCTTACTGGCTCTATCGTGCTACTTATATATCCAGGATTTATTTTTGGAGAGAGCTTGCTGAGGGTCCAGAGCTAAGTCACAGAACAAGCTGATGGTTAAGTACTATGGGCAGTCAGGAGTTTAGTGTGCAAGCTAACTCCCTGCTCCTATTTTTTTTTGGCAACACAGAGCCATTGGAAATTAAAGTCATTTTGATGTTGAACAAATTCTTCAGAAATTCTGTGGGATATTAAGATTGTATGCACAACCTGATAAACCTTCAGCTATATAAAACAGTAACAAAAGCATATGTGCTATTGCAAAATATTTTGTTTTCAATAGCCAAAAGACATGGTTGAAAATACCTACATAGAGTGGAGAAGAGGAATATGGCAACCAGATTGTGTTTTGGATGTTGCACAGTTAAGGGGAGACAGAGTTTGAAAGCTACATCACATTCAGCTGACAAGGTGGCTGGGGATGCTGCAGGCTGGTCAAACTTTACAGATGGTTTTGTAGCAAGGGGATAGAGAAGGCTGCCCACGCTTGGCTGCTGCTCTCGTCAGCCAAAATGAACAGCCTCCTCCACCCTGGGGAGAGAGCAGGCTGGAGGGTCCTGCTGTATCAGGCAAGGAAGCTTTGCTGGAGCCCTTCCAGCCCCCACCCTTGCCCTCAAACTGTTCGCTTATGCATTTCTACACTGTGGACACAACGGTGTATGCCGTTCCTCCTTACCACCTCTGAAGTGGGATTTGCTGAGGTGGAACTCAGTGGAAGCAGTAAGTGCTCCAGCTAGGCTCTGCAGGAGGGTCACAGGTTCCGTAAAATGCTGCTGCTCATCCCGGTTCTGCCCCTGCTGGCCACATTCCTTAGTTGAGGTTGGCTGGCTGGATGTATGGATGGATCTCACAATGAGATTAATAATGAAGGCAATGTGCCTGAAAAAAGCCCACACTGGCTAAAGAAAAATTGCTGGCATTTGGTTTTCTTAAATATATGAACTATTAATATGAAGTATTTCCTGGGGGATTCTCTCACCGTTTTGAGCTTTACCTATGAAAACACTGTCCTACAGTTCTTTTCCATAATACAGTGGGAAATCAAGTGATATAAAGATCAGCTGATACACATTTTGCAGTTTGAGCAGCAAGCACTGTGAAACAGCAAAATGAAATCAGGATTTCTTTTTCTTTTTCCTTTTTTTTTTTAAGCTAAAAATTCCTTTCCTTTCTATATGAAACCCTTTTCTATTTAGCAAGCAAAAGCAACAGTTTAACTGCATAATATTCTTACATAGGTGGATTGCAACCATTTAATGAACTATGGATTTGAAACACGGAGCAGTAGGTTGTGTTCAGGAAATTATTAGAAAGTGAAGAAAGATGAGAAATACTTGTTTTGACATTTTGTCATAGTTCTGGAAGATCCATGCCAATGTATCCTATGAAGTACAATAACATTATCCTAATGCTACAGAAAGGTAACAGGACTTACCTTATGAAGAGTATGTATTACAATGAAATAAAGTCTTTTAGTGGACAAAGTTCACAAAAATGAAGTAAACAATAA
This sequence comes from Mycteria americana, assembly GCF_035582795.1. Lineage (NCBI taxonomy): Eukaryota > Metazoa > Chordata > Aves > Ciconiiformes > Ciconiidae > Mycteria > Mycteria americana. The sequence continues at coordinate 103,673,871 of NC_134365.1, read as the reverse complement.
GCAACACTGTCAAAAGCATGCTTCCCTTGTTTTAGAGAAAGCAGTGTTAACAGTCAGAAGAAAACCAAATCAGTAAAAATAATAATTTAAAAAATACTGCATGAATCATAATATTTGAGATTAATAAAACCTCTGGAATACATCTGATAAAACCCCACTAATGTAAAATTTTTGGTTCCAGTATAATAAAAATAATTCAAGCTTAGGACAGAGATAATGACTATCCCATAAAGTCTAAATCTTTTAAATTGCTCTCTGGTTGAATTAAGTATTTCTTCCCGAGAAGACAGGAGCAATGCATGTGTGAGTATACACACGAAAGTGCATGTTCATATATATAAATATGTGTATAATTATAGACACATAGACATATTTAGACGTATAGACACATACATATTTAAATACATACTGGTATTCTTAATTATGAAGATTCTTTTCACCCATACTTAAAATGTCCATATTGAAAATGAGCATTGAAATTATTATAAGTAAATGATGACTAATGAAAACTTTGGCATATCATGATATATTACACTATGAATATTCTTGGCACAATGATGATCACGCTGTTGTCTCAGCAATTCCTTAAAGTTCATGAGTCAAGATGATTCTGTAGTCCTAAAAATGCAATGCCCTCATTGTTACAGATTCTTTCCTGTAGGATTCATGTGGAAGAGGAAATGGTAAGTACAAAATGAAAATTTTCTAGCGTTATTGGGGTAGTTACTCCCTCTTGGGGATCAGTACAAGACACTGTAAATATGAACTTGTTTTAATGTCCTTTACATTTTTTTAGGCATTACCATAACTAAATATTCTCTATGCAGTTTTGATGGTTTTAATAATAGTATTTTTGCATTTCTCCATTAAATTACTAGTATACACTTTTAACCTTAATTTTAATGTAGTTTTTAGTGTAGAAAATTATATTTTCTAATAATTTTCTAAGAACCAATTAATTTACACAGGAATACTACAAAACCCTGCAAAAATAGTAATAAAAATAGGAAAGAATTTAGAGGCATCATCAGTACCCACAAACAGTAACCACAGTACAATAACTCAGTGAGCTGGGTTATCAGCTGCTCACTGTCATCAAAGGGATGCTAAGCAACTAAGTACATTGATAAATACAGCACTTCATTTATATCACCTAATTAGTCTGTATCATTTAGCTATTTTGAAGTAGAAGTAGGGGTGGAAAGTAGGCCAACAGAGCTTCATTCTTGAACCTCAATATCCCTTTTTGCTGATAAAAAGGCAAGTCAAGGCAAGTCAACCTCAGTCAGAGCCACCAAGTACCTATACAGCTAAATCTTGCATCTTATGTTTCTTCATATCGTACTGGCAGTTTAGGAAACAAAGTCATGGCAGCTGATAAAATTTTAACAAGTAAAATTGTTTAATGCATGAAAAACTTAGTACAATGTATGTGACTAGCTCAACAGTTAAAGAGTTAGGAGGCAGATGGATAAGGTGAGGCCATCACAGCAAAATATAAATACATCTTCTCAACTCTGTATAAAGGAGAGGTAAAACAGAATCAAAAGAGCCCGGCACATCTTAAATCTGAGTGTATCTGTCTGGTTAGCAGAAGTTTTATTTGTTGTTTCCCCTATTTTAACCCTAATAATCTCTCATTTAGTCTAATAGAATACAGATAGCAATGCTGGAAAGTGTAACACTAGTGAAAACCAAAACATTTGCAAGATGTTCAACAGCAGTTAATTCAATTACACATTCTTTTTCTTCATGGTAAACAATTACATCATTCTTCTAGTATTAGGTGAAAAAGTATGATATTGTCACTGCAGGATCCAACAAATACAATTAGCATTAAATTATTCTCACTCCAGTGACAGCTCAACAGACAAAACTGTGTGCATTTGGATCACTACAAAGAGGTTAAAATCAATTAGAATTGATCAGTGATAATATAATTTTCAAAATTATCAGAGAAAAAAATGCAGTATGTACAAGGTTCCGACACCAAGAATATTCTGTCTAGCCCACCTGATCCTAGGAATTCAAATCACTATCTCATTAGTTTACTCTTTGATTTCACTATATCGCTTTTTATATGTCAAATTATGTACTGGTCAGGATGTTGCACACGATACTTCAATTACTGCATATCTAGATGACTATTTTTCAAAAGTGTTACTCAAATTAAGGTTCAAATTAGTTATAGATTTTGTGCTCAGCTGGAAATATTAGTACCATTCCAGTTAGCACTTTGCAGTAAGCTCCACTCATCAGGCATTTGATTGTTTTGGAAGAAATCCCTAAAGGAACCCCTAACATCTTATTCTATATCGGGGTCAGTTCTGAGTCAGATTATCACATGGGAAACATGGAAATACTGCGCATCTAAATGTGCACTTCTTTGCCAGGAGTACTGTGAGAACACGAGTCACATCACCCTTCTGACAATGAGGTCTATCACCGTAGAGTCCCCTTCCTTCACTCTCTCTCCACTTTTCCTGGTGATCCCCTAATCACTTTCGGATGATTTCTCCTGTAAAATACTTCAAAAGGGAAACACTCAAATATTCTTAGGCTTGGCTATATCTAGCATATAACTTCCCTTCTTCACTTCAGACTAGGTGCATAAAGATAACCTTTAGTAAAGGTAATTTCAGTGTTTCTGCAGTGTTTTAAGTAGAAGATAGGTGGGATGGAGTTCTCCAGAACACGCCAATTACAGCTTCCAAGTGTTGAAGGGACTTGATGATGTGAGGCATTTTGAGAGCAAACATCTTCAGTCAAGATCTGAATGTACAGTTTTTGGGGGGACACTGAGGGTCCTTTAAATAATTTAGTTCGCAACACTAACTTAAGGACTTTACTGCTTTGATTTTTCTCTTTTGTTTTGGATCTCAAGTGCTTTTTTACAAGAGAACAATATGAAAAAACTTAACAAGGTAAGGCAAATAAGTTTATGTGTTTATACAAACTCCAAACACGTTGCTATATCATGCAGATTCATGGTTAGGAAAACTTAGCAATCAAACCATTTGAGGTAGTTCAATGATAAATCCAAGAAGAATCCTACTCTTATTTTACATGCATAGAAGTGAGGATTCTTCATCACCAGAGTTCGCTAGCTGCTAACCACGTACTTTGATTAATAATATAAGAACCAAAATAGAAGCAATGTGCCTAAATGCATAGCTAGAGGCCTTGTGATTTCACTCGCTGAGGTCGGGCAAGAGGGAGCTGCCTCACTTCCTTCATTGCTCAGAAGGTAAAAGACAAATCTCCAAATTATGGAAGAGTTGGAGAATGGACAGATTATTTGAAAGAACCAGGGTCTCTTCTTTGAGACACATGAGCATCCGCTAATGCAGTGTGACCAAAGCTGAATTTGGATCCCCCCATGACCTGCAGCTAGCATGACCTGACTACAGACCACAGAGCTGCTGGAGTTACTTTACCATCTCTCTGATCAGGATGCTGCCACTAGCTTGTGATTATTCAGTGAGCAAATCAAAAGCTTTGTGACCTATCTGCACCCACCCCCCCCCCCAGCAGAAACATACCCATCGCCTGTGCTGCCAAGGAGCAGGAGTCCAGCGCCAGCTGAGACAGCCCCGCATGGGGCTTGGCCAGCTGCTGTTGGGCCGCTGAGCCATGGCCAGCCCTATTCCCCTTTAGACTGAGAGTGCGGTGGGGGAGATGCCATGATTAGCTTTGGAGCCCTGACCAAGCTAAAGAGAGGAAATGAGTGAACAGAAACAGAACCGCAAGGGAAAAAAAATGGAGAGGTAAGAACAGAGATAAAAATGACCGGGATACTGCCTCCAGAGCTTGCATATTTATAGCCATGTTATGTTATGGACTGCATGGATGGACCTGAGAGGAGGGCAAGTGACCGAAGATGCGTTTGCTGCTGGACAAACCAAAGCAAAATTCTGGCAGACTCAGTTAGCCTTTTCAGGCTGTACTGAAGAAACACAAAGTGGAGCAGCAGCTGTGCCTTCCTTTGGGGATACTTCTTCTTGATGTATCAAGAAGAAAAATACTTCTCTTGGATGATGCACTGGCTTAACTTTGATAGCCAGGGGAAAAAATGGAGGAGGTGCCAGTAGCTTGGTGCTAGTATTTATACTCTGAGTCCTTTGGGTTGGTATTAAGAATAGCACTAGTTTAGGTAAGCTCAGGAGGACCAAAGGTTGCAATTTAATCAGCATTGTCATAAAACCAAGGGAAGACTCTGTGTGATCTGCTCTCCCCTTCACAGTTGGCTGGCATCAAGTAATTCTGGTGAAGACCACACATAAAATCAAAGCTTTCTGAATTAAGCAGGCTTATTCCATTTATATGAAGATCATCAGGAATGTCTCTATGTAATGGTTTAAAAATGGAAGGTGTCAAAATACCAGATGATCAGTAACAGTACAAAATGCTAAGACAGATAACTCTCCTCTCTATAGCTTGGAGTTATGTATGGTATCAGTCATCACCATCCTCACACACTGATCTTTTAAAAACCACAGTGTTTTCTTTGCATTTTTGCCAAGATTTCTTTTTATAAAATAAGTGCTGGTGACTAGGATAGTCTACATTCAATGACACCGCTTCCAACTAGACTCAGGGTCAATAACGCTGTACAAACTCTCTTATGTGGTTCACCAATGTTCCCTCAAAGGACTAAGCTTCTGTCATTACAGATTATTCTGAGAAAAATGAAGGACAGCATATAGAAATCCTCTGTTAAAAAGGATTCCACACATGCCTTTTTAGGTCCCAGTATCATCACTAGTAATGTGGGAGCAAAGGCTTAATTTCATTTTAGCGGGACGTAGACTACACACCCAAAAAACATCACAGCAGGGTTATCCAGCCTCAGAACACACTGAATGAATTTCACTGCAGCACAGATCACTGCTGTACAGAGGCAAGATGAAAAATTAATGCCTTAGGTCAAAAAAGGAAACTCCACCACAGAATAGAGCATTCCAGGAACAACTCTCATACTGAGATTTAACATCAACCAATAACAAGATGTTTTTGGAAGATGCAGATAGAAGCAGACGACGAATCAAATTCAGATCCCTGAAAGTGTGCAGCTTATTCCTGGAAAAATGTATCATCTCAAATAAAAGGTCAAGTGTTATATAGTAAAACTGAAATGGGAAATAGTATTTTCTTGCTGTTAGGTCTTTATTTTTAAGTAACACTCATGAGCATTGTGCACTCAATCCAAATCACATTTGTGTAGAACAACAGCTCTACCTCGCACTGCGGAACAGTTAAAAAATAATTTTTTGGAAGGAAATTGATCCTCCTAGGTAAACACATGTAGAGTTCTAATCAAAATAATAAAAAGATATACATTAAATGCAGGATTTTAAAATACAGTAATTTCTGGTAGAGTAACTGAAAAGATTTCCTTTTCTGCCTTAATTCAAAGCTGTATGAAAGCAATTGGAAGTTTTATATGGACAAAAAGTGACAAGGTCAATTGGAATAAGCTAAAATAACTGGCACTACAACAATGTTTAAAATACCTCTAAAATTTACTAGACATTTGTCAAAATGAACAGTCTGGGCTTAAGACAAAATGACAATGTTGCAGTTATTTGGAAAGCATTGGGGAGTATAAGCATATGTTCTGAGAGCATTAAACAATAAGAATGCTTTCACAGAAGTTTCACAAATATTTGAAAATATAATTGTGAAAAGCAGCCTCCCAAACCCAAGCCTCAGATTCAAAATCATGTCAGTTCTTACTTGATCAATCTAAATCACAGAGTATCCCATGTGAAATGGAACCCAATCTCTTTATCTAATTGCTATGATAACTATTCTCAGATACTGGAAGAACAAGAACAGTCCATCTGTGAAGGAATTCAGTGCTGCATCACATAAAAGTAATTTTGGAGAAAAAAGAATAGGCTCGGTATGTGGGACAGAGTACATGTGTGTATATCTGTGTATTAATATACTTTCAGAGGATCAAAATACCCATAAATATGCCTTTAAATAAGATAAAATATTAAACAATGATGTATTGTCAAGGGTTTCTATAGTATGCAGTAAAATAAATAATGAGATAAAGGACTACTAGCCAGCAAAGAAAAGCATAAAAAGTCGTCCTTCTTTGGAGTCATATTCAGACAATTTCAAATATACTACTTTGATTATACACAATGTTTCAAAGGCTGTAAAGTCCCTCTTCTTTATGGGCTCCTGCTCTTACATAAAATATTCAATATATTCAAAGTTGTCTGTTTGCTACTTAATCCTATTAATTAAGAGTAAACAATCACCATTTTTAGGATGAAGCATTTATTGATAAGTAGGCCTAAGGCCACTAGGTATTTCTTTCCAAATGGACTTTGATCAACTTAATTCAAGCACAGCTTTATAAATATTGTTCCTACCCACTTCTGCGGTAGATTAAGTGACCAGGCTATTATCTGATTCCTGCTTTCTCCTCCACCGACAGAGATGTTGGCTGTGTTTTCCTATTATGTCCCCAAGACATCTGCACATTCAAGTTCATTTATTAAGACTGAATTACTGTAACTCCCTCTCTTGCCTCACAACACATTTTACTCTGCTCACGCCTGTTCAGAAAACTATTGCAAAGATCACCTCTGCATGTTTTTCCATCCTGTCTTTTTCCTCCTTCTTCCCTCCTTTCTTCCCCCTTTATAACATCAAATATAAGCACCTTGTCTTCATGAAAGCTGCTTGTGGTCTACCCAAGCTCACTTACCTCAGCCTACTACCAACTCTGTTATCTCTAGTTGGCTTCAGATACCAATCCTCATTACCACCCTGTCACCTTTCCAGTTGGGCACTTTTGTGCTTTCCTGCTTTCATTATTCAGTACTGAGAAGCTCCCTCGCTTTCCACCAAGCCTGCACAAAAAACTTTTTAAAAGCTAATTCTCAGCTAAGACTGTAGACACTGCACTGCCCAACAATGCCTCACTGGCTCCTTGCATTCACTTATGTGCCTGTACCCAAACAGGCTATAACTGTATTTTTAGGAAAGTTCTTGAGGTAACTTTTACACAGCACGTAGAAAAACAGGTTTCTGTTCTCTCATTAGAGCATAATATAAGTAACACATGACGAAATATGGTAAAGGCATTACTTATTACTTTATCATGCATTTTCTTAGTATTGATAGATCTCTAAAGAATATCACTGTTTTTTTCCTGACAAACACAAATCATCTGGCTTGTCACTTTTCTTGTGGTTACTCCACCATGCTAACACAAACCATAATTCCTCCAACAGTGATCAGTTTGTATTATTTGTCTCTCTTCTCAAACAAATCTCCTGTTAAACTTGAAATTCTCAATCCTCTTTTTTCCTTCAGCTGCTGGCTAAATCAATACTGTAATAGATGTACTCTCAGTAGAAAGCCTTCTCACTTTTGACACCGCAATTGGCCAAACAAATGTAGGCAGCTTAGGTTCCTTCTTGTCAAGCCCAATTCCACAACACTGTTAACCTTGTAAAGCCCTAGATTCCTGGAGCTATTGTATGATCTTCCTGCATTAACCTCTGGGCTAACAATTTATGTTAAAATAAATTCAGCCACGATGGATAAGATCAGTTTGAACTGTTTCATTGTTTGAATAATTCAGGCAGATCCTTTGTACTTATTGCTACAATACCGTTTCGATGTCTTTAGAGGGGGTAAGACTGCTAAAGACTTTTTAATGTAAAACATATGCAACTCCTTTAATTAAGATTCCAGTCTTGCCAGAGACTCTGTGGGGTACCCTGCTGACGTACAGAAGTTTGTACAGAAATATTTTTGCAAAATCTTACCTTGCAGCTTAAAACTAGCAACACTGCATTTTAATCTAATCCACGTAAAGTTGAAAAGAAAAAAAATATTTTGATGTTTCCATTACCAACAAGACATTTGATGAAATTCACTTAAAGTTTAGCAAATACACAAAAGACCACCCATTCTTCTGTCTCAGAGCAGCTTTTTAAATCTGCCAGTCATGTTGGATGCTATTTATATGCCATTGTGTTTTATTGGAATCTGTTAGATTTTTCACAGTCCTGAAGTTATTTTATGGCAGAGACTGAAAGAAATATTAGTGACCTAGCATTTAATACCAGTTCAGCAGTAGTAGGAATAAGTGAAGGATATTGATACTCAGACAATGTCTCTTTGTCTGCATAACGTTTCTTGGCTTTGCTGCCACCTGCAGCAAAACACAGGATAAAAGCCCAGTTTAGATATTTCTGTCCTACTTTGCATCATTGCTTTCCAGTCCTTCTTCATTTCCTGAATGTACTGATTTTCAAAGTTTATGAGAAACGAATAGCAAAGGGTGGTTTCTAAACTAAACTAGACCTTTCCAAATGTTAAAATGTTTGGGGTTTTTGTTTGTTTGTTTGGGGGTTTTTTTTGTTGTTTTTTTTGGGGGGGAGGATGTATTGGAAAACTGATATGCACATTTATTTCACTAGATTAAAAAAATGACTTGAAATCATGTGGAATTGAAACATGTATACCTACGTATTTATTTAGACTTTTCAAAGCATCATTTCCCCTTTAAAATTTCTAAATCCTACTAATAATAAAACTCGTTTCCATTCTATTTAAGTGCTTAAGTTTCTTTTAAAGTAGTCTGTTTGGGGTTTTTTTTGTTTTATTTCATTTTTGGGGTTTTGTGTGTGTGGTGTTTTTTGGGTTTTGAGTTGGGGTTTTTTGTTCCTTTTGTTTTCACAGTAACAAATATAAACTTGCCATCGTTATCTTTGAATATACAGTTCAGAACTCAAAATAAGTGCTTAGTTGAATGACTTATTCAAATGTTGCTAAATAGAACAGAATAGTTCAGCTGGATGGGACCTACAAAGATCATCTAGTCCAACTACCAAATATATACTTTTGAAAAATACCAATGATATATGTATGTCTTCTTAACTGTGAAGTCACAGATAAAATCTTTATAATGCTAGGGTTTTCTAATATCGTAAGTCCCATTGGAACAAAAATTATTAATGCTACAAAGGAAAAGCAGATGGTCCAGCATTAGGGTGACTTCACTCATTCTTCTCAGTGTCAATTGGAAAGTAAGATTTGACATATTTCCTGTTTTTCAAAGACCATCATTTGTGGCTTCCAAAGTGAAAAGCAACCAGCTTAAGTAAAACAAAAGCAACATATAAGCAAATTGTCATGAAAGGGACAACTGCCTTGAAGAGCTAGCCAAGATTTTTGTCTCTACCTTTTGTGAAAAGTCTGTGAGACCCATTTTCATGATAAAAATAGAGGGTTGTCTTTGATTTTTTTTTTTTACTCAACTTGAATAATCATTCAGTTTTCCAAGTGGCCTTCTTTTATCTCCTGCTCCTTAGGAAACTTTCCTGCCAGGTGAAAAGTTGGTCATAAATCACCCAATATGTAGTCAACCTTCAGCGTATGTCAGTGGAAGTCACTATATCTGAATATTAATACAACTTTAAAATGTATAAGCTATGGTTAGTAGGGAGTGTATCTACCTACCTTTATTTCATGCTTGAGGTCATGCTGATAACATCAGTCCTATGCTTTGTATCCTCTATCAAGTTCTAGTAAGAACTGGATGCCACTTTACATCACTATCGTAATTTATAAAGCAATCTATATGAAGCAATCTTCATATTGGGTCACCCGTGTCCCCTTCAAACAATGCAGAGGACAAAGGTCAGGTTATGGTTTCCAAGACCAAAAAGTCCAGTTATGGAACAAGTTTCTTTCCTTAGGATATATAGGAATCTGCTCTTTTAACGACCATCCCCTCATAAACTACTTTATTTCAAACTCCTGCCATGAACAAGTCCACCAGAAGAAAGCTCTACAAACCAAAGCCTGACTGAGAAAAGAAATGCCAGAAATTGCACGCTTTCCACTGATTATTTCAGTACTGCTGTTGAATGGGGTACGAGAAGCATCAAGCAAAGTGATGAAGGAAAGCAGCAAAATGTCCCAAGATATGCAGGTGCTCCTTGTGTGTGTTCTGCCATATTAGTGACTTATTTTTGGCATATTTGTCCTAGCACTTATTAAAAAAAAAGTTCTAAAGAAGAGTTTGCTGGATTGCACCCCTTCCCATATGGCAAAAGAGAATTTAGTTCAGCAGCTACACCTGTCCAATGACTAAGGTTATGTAGTTGCACAGTGGTTCTTGTCAGCTTAATTTATCCTATGAAATCTTTACCAAGGGAGAAAGGAAAACCTCCAGCTTCATTCGCAGATCTTTCACAGGCAGCTTTTTCTTTGTAGACTGGACACAAGATTTGATTGATGACGTTTAGTTGAATATTTTTCTTCCACACTAACCTTTGTCAAAGAGACGACTTCTAAGGACAACAGAGAGTGAGGCCTTTGACTGCATCCAGCATTCTGAACTGCTGAGCAAATGTCTTAGAAGTTTATAGCTTTAAAATACTGCTCAAAGACCCCAGTTGAGGTTGTGACCCTACTGGACTCGGTACTGTGCAAGTATAAATGAAAGTGAAAGCCATGCTCCAAAGAGTTTGTAAGCTCATCCTCTCTATCAAAGATAATTTAACTCTTTGACAGTAAACCCAGATTCGGTTTCAAACTAAAATAAAAAGAAACCTCAGCTGATCTTCTGTTTGGTCTAATACAGTGAACTCCTGCCAACTCACAAACAGCAGAGCTTCAGAAATAACAAAAGGGCAAAGAGACCAGAAACTCAGCACTGAATCTGGGTTTTCATCCTGAAAATTATATGACGCAAGCTGAAGGGGGAGAAATGTTGCTTCCATGGAAACACATGCTGAGATGGGAGAGAGCAGAGGACCAATAGTATTTTCCCTGCTGAGCCTGTGGAGACCATCACAGAAGTAGTTAATACCTAGAGGAACTGTTGTTCCCTTGGGATCCTCGTGTAGCTGCTGCTCAGCCCAGTGAGACCCTGCTAGCACCAGGCTTGTTTGCGCTGGGCACAGAAAGGCGAGCTGGATGCTCACCTAAATGCTCCCTAAATGAAGGAGTTCAGCTTTCAAAATAAACATGAAGGCATACACTAGGAATAGTGGCAATTTGATTTCTGCTGGCAATCTCTAACACATTCTTAATACCAGTTTCTGAACAAACTCATTCCTTGACATTACAAGGAAAAATTTCTACTGAAAACTAGTGCAAAAGAGGTGAGAAATGAAAACAAAACCTGTTCTCATTTTCATTAGATACCAAGGAATTATGCCTGCTTTAGAAAAGAGTATTAAGGAATATTAAATTTGCGGGAAGGTAAAGTCATGTAGAGTTGAAGTTTTATTAATGGAGAAAGACTGAGAACATTCTGAAATGATTTTTTTTGTTCCTTTTTAAATATTAGAAAATGCAGAATTAAGAAGGAAGGTGTTCTGTTTTTTCTCAGAAGCACCCCTTCTTCAAAGAGTACTGATTTTATTTTTAGGATAGCTTCAATCAAAAGACCTTAATAGAAAGAAACACAGCTATAGAAAACTGTATCTAGGCATCCTTCATAATTCAAAGCAAAATGGTATAGAATTAAAGAACAAAAAATAAACCTCTTGCTTTCTACACTGTTCTCATTTTGTGTCTCAATGGGAAGAGAATGACAGATGGAAGTATAAAGTATGTTTACTCATATCAGGCCTTTGATATGCAAATGCTTGTTCTGAAAGAATGAGAAATACACTGACCAGCAGACATCCCCTCAGAAGAGGAGCACCACAACCTGAGGGAGAAGAGAGATAAACACACCTTGGCAGATGCATTATGAATACTGACTATGGCAAGTTCTGCCACAACACTTTCCTGTGGGAAGTATTACGTTTTGAAATGTAACATCTTGCCAATATTTAAATGCAAAGAGTACAACAGGAGTGAAATATCTCAGGGACGCTGCTAATAAATAAAATACATTCACTTACCTGTGCCTTTTATTTTTCTTTAAATTTCAGCACACTGGTAATTCTGTCATATAACTCCTAAGACAACACAGAAAAGAGCTAACTTCAGCCTCATAAGGTTTGCCTTAAGAATCTTTTTTTTAGGCAATGAAGAGACATCAGTTGATTCAAAGGAGATCTCAGTGCATTACATTCGACTCCTGCCCTGAATCACTGGCTGGTGGAGCTAAACTGTCTCCGTTAACTCTACGGAGAATCACAGGAGACTGACCTCTCACACCTTCCAATATTGTGCATTTCTGACAACAACACTATTAACATTAGCTTAAAACCTGATCCAAACTGTTTCAAAGTTTGATACCTTAAAAAAAAAAAAGCTAACAATAAAATCTCACACATAGCTGCTAATATGAAAGTGCTTGCTGTAATTCTGCAGTGAAGCCAGAAAGGTTTTCAAATATACTCAACCTCTTTTACACACGTGAAAAAACAGTATTGCCTTTCTTTTCCACCCCGCTACAGTACAGAGTTTGGATGCAGAATGAATGCTCCATGAAGCTCAGAGTACAGTACTACAGTAACATTTCAGAACCAGTAAAAAATTACTTTAAGAAATGTAGCAAGGATTAAACAATACTATTTTTTAGCTGATAATTTTAACAGGGTATTAAGCAAGATCACTTGACTAGGATGGTAAAGCTCAAAACAATACCACTAACTTCCCTTACATTTAATATACTCAAACTTCAGCGTGCTGATTTTTGATTTAAGAATTCATTACGGTCTCCAACATCACTAGCACAGAAGTCTAACGCAGAAGAAAAATACTTAAAGATTTTTCTCAAGTTATCCCTTTTTCAAGATACCTGCCACATCTAATTGTTCACAGTGGAATTGAGGTCATGCATTTCTCTCAGTTACAAGTCCTTTTTGAGAAAAGGAGCTACCTATTATTATTTTAATAGCTTTATCATGGGGTTTTCTCAGTAACGACAGCTATTGTAACCATTCGTTTGTTCCTCAGAATGCCCATGTTTTGTATCCCTGCTGTAATCCTCTTGAAAAACAAACAAAAAAAAACCCCAAATGAAAAAAACCACCCAAAAATAAAACACCCAAATAACCAAAAACCAAGAAAGCACAACCATACAGCCTTCAGAAACGGAAAACAAAATAGCTGCAGAAAGACCTAGGAGAATATATGTAGAAAAGTAAAAGTACCAATGTTCTGGAAGTTAAAGCCAAAATAAACACTACATAAATGTCTTTAATATTACTGCTACTCATTTCTGAAGTAACAGAAAAGTTTCATTGTGCTCTTGTCCTTGAGTTTCTGGTTAAATTGCTCTGCTGATGTTATTAACATTTAAGTAAAGAGGGATAAGGTACAGGTATAAAGAGCCAATGAAATACCAATTACTTACATTGCTTCTCTAGTAACTACACTGTGGTTTTTTTGGATGCAGGCAACTGTAAAAATTATCAAAGACAGAGATTTAGTCAAAAATCAATAGGTTGTTTTATAGCTACTGTGCCTTCATTTCTTTCAGGTTTACCTAATTTATTCCTAAAGGGTAGGAAAGTCCATAAATCAGAAACAAAGATAACAGTTTTACAGGTTTCTCTTGAAAGAAAATCCTTTTATTATTACAATTATATACAATTCTTTTTCTGCTAACTGTAATATTACAGTAGATTCCACCATTGCTTGCTATTCCTTACAAATTATATTATTTTTATTGCTACAAGACTAGATGCTACTTCAGAAAAAACAAACAAACAAAAACTTTAAACATTTTAAATTAGAGCTTCCACTCTGTGGATAAAATACTTCTTTCTGATAAGGAAATTACAGCTTTCACAATACGTTTACAATGCAGTAGTTTCTAGCTACAGAGAAGTAACTTCATGCAAAAGATTTAGTACCATAATTAACAGTATCTGCTACACAGATTTCGGGACCAGAGATGCTACCCAGTCATGTCTGACAGAATACACTAGCGGAGACTTCAGGTGCTAAAGCACTTGCAGACCTTGCTTGGACACTGCAGCACTGGTAAAAAGAGGTGATGGGTAAAAAGACTGGTAAATGAAAAAAAGGTGTGTTGACACTATAAAATAACTTCATTCTCCATCTCACTTCTGGGCCCTTGGCCATCCCCGTCACACACGCTAGTTCCTCTCCTGGTCTTTCCAAGACAAAACCTCGGTCTGCTCCCGTGGAGGGAGGGTTTCTTGCCCAGGCTGCTCCCAGGTGGCAGGCATGGCTGTGCCCATGCCAGCCCCTTTCTGTGGGAACTGTGATTCAGCTCCTTATGTCTCCATTACTGCAAGGAGTAGGAGGAATAATTCAGAGAAATACGTCGATTCCCATCAAACACCCCAACTAGCGCAGACACCCGGACAAGACGGCAGCGAGACACTGTCTGCCAGGGAGCATCTCCCAGCAGCCAGCACTGGTCCCCCCTGCCTGCCTCCACCTGCACTGGTACACAAACAGGGAAGGGAGATGTGTCCGCTGCATCGTGGATACGAGTTTCTCAAATGTACTACCAGGAGATGTGTACAAAACTAGAACCATCCAGGCACTGGTACAAGAGTGGTACGATATGAAAAAATGTTTCTTCTTCAGATCTTTTTCCCTTACAATATTGTCACAAAGAAATTTATTCTAATTCAACACTCATGGGGTAAGAGCAATCTCAACACTGCCTTTTAAAATGATGTGGTTAGTTTTGGATCATTAGACTAGGCAATATATTTTATGAAGGCGTATCATTTTGTCTGCAGACAGCTTGCAAGCAACATTTTTACGTTTACTGTAAAAAAAAAAAAATTCTCTCTGTAGGCTATGGTGATTAGCATGACCTGTATTTTTAAAACAACAGAATAAGTCCACAGAGAACAATCCCAGAATTATTTGCAGATATTTTGATGTATATTGTGATTACTTCTTTTGCTACAGCTAGCTGGGACATGAATGGGTTGTTTTAAAATTTATTCTCATTTAGTCAGGACACCTCTTCCTTTAGAGGAAGAATTCAGTTTATGCAAGGTTTCTCTATTCACAGTGGTTTGTGTTACAGCATTTTTAGATTTAAACACCTCACAAAGTTAGTTCTAGGTTTAAAAGTGTCATGATAATAAATCTGCATGTAAATGTCAAATTGCTAGCATAAAACAGCCTGAACTGTTAGAATACATTTTTCCTACAACTTTGCTTCATGTATCACTTATTTATACTTAAAAAAACCTCCACCCAACAAACTGTATGAAGAACTGTTGCATAAGTATTAAATCACACTAATGGAGAATTATGAAGGTGGTTGTGCCTGCTGATCCCTGTAAGTGTTGTCCTCCCTCTAATCTGAGCCTATACAAGTATTTAACAGCTATCAAATTGATGACTAGATTTTTTTCTGATTATATTTGCACACATGTATTAACAATTACTTAGTCAACCATTGACTTGATTCTGATTTGCACGACCTTAATGGAAATTAGCCACTATTTTCCTTTTGAAATTTGTCCCGGTTTAAGCCCAGCCGGCAACTAAGCCCCACCCAGCCACTTGCTCACTCCCCCCAGTAGGATGGGGGGGAGAATCAGAAGAGTAAAAGTCACGAAATTCCTGGGCCGAGATAAGGACAATCTAATAAGTAAAGCAAAAGCCATGCACGCAAGCAAAGCAAAGCAAGGAATTCATTCACTCCTTCCCATGGGCAGGCAGGTGTTCAGCCATCTCCAGGAAAGCAGGGCTCCATCACACATAACAGTGACTTGGGAAGACAAACGCCATCACTCCAAATGTCCCCCCCTTCCTTCTTCTTCCCCAGCTTTACATGCTGAGCATGACGTCATATGGTCTGGGATGTCCCTTTGGTCAGTTGGGGTCAGCTGTCCCAGCCGTGTCCCCTCCCAGCTCCTTGTGCACCCCCAGCCTCCTGGCTGGTGGGGTGGGGTGAGGAGCAGAAAAGGCCTTGACTCTGTGTAGGCACCGCTCAGCAGTAACGAAAACATCCCTGTGTTATCAACACTGTTTCCAGCACAAATCCAAAACACAGCCCCATACTAGGCTTCTATGAAGAAAATTAACTATCCCAGCCAAAACCAGCACAAAACTACAAAACTTTCACTCACTGTCCCTAAATTGCATCATCGCCCCACCCCAAAATAATAAAAAAATCCCGTCAAGTTCATAACCCAGAGCTGCTAATGATTAAATGGCCTGATACTGAAAATTCTTAGTTTAGTGTGCACCCATCAGCATTGTAGGATCCAAAATTGAGTCCTAAACTCTAACATAAATGGTAAAGAACAAGTGAGGTGTTTTAAAAGTTCAAATAATAAAAGACTGAGCTAAAAGATGTCAGCTTATTGTTAGGTTCATCCTAATTACTGTATTAGAAAACCAGCTACAGCAACAGGAGACAACAAAAAGAAGTCTGCTAGCCTGATTAGTGAGAAGAATTCACCCACAACACACTCATTCTCTGCAAACAGAAAAAAACCCTCTAAAATACATATTAAAGATGACATGCACGTCAGTATCTGGGTTTGTTCTTGAGTATATGTATGCTGGTATGTTCTTGCTGCCATAGCAAACACGATTGATCCCACAGTTTGAAAATGTATGGTTCCTACTAATTTCAGCTAAAGTCACGTTGTACGTTGCAGGTTTCCCAGTTTGAAACATGTACTGAACAGCCTCTGGCTTATAATGATTGTTCAGAAGAAGCATTTTAGAAAAACTCTGGAAGATGTAATTGGCACTGTTTTCAGTTTATCACTGAAATTTCTAAACAACCCCTTAAAAAGCCACAGATCAGAATAAATATACTTCAATAATTTATTTGCAAGTCTACACCATGTCTTACTTGAAAGAAATACTCAGGTTTGCTTCAGATGGCCCTATACCACCTCACTCCTGCTATCAGATTAAAGCCTTGGTTTCAGAGCCACTAATACATCAATAACCAATTTTTGCATTGTAGTTATTTACTGTAGGAAGCTTTAAGAATTCACCGTTTACCAATCATCACTACACAAAGTAGGGAAGAGAGAAAGCATTTTCCCTGTTCAAGACTACCTTTCAACAAAGTATTTCTTGGATCATCTTCAGTTGTGTTCAAATAACATGAATTATACCTTATCCCATTATTCCATTCCACCATTTACTGCTATTATTTACCTTATTCTGTTATGTTATGGTATAATTGATAGTAATGTAGCTGTAGGAGAGAGGTTTGCATTCTTTTAACTGTTCTAGTGTTCTCTGCTGCTGTCCATAATAACAGTTGCAGCTACCCAGAATAAATAAGGATAGCAAAGTTATCTTTCCCCCATTTCCAAAGTTCTGAAAGAGAATTTCTTAGTTTATGGGTGGGACTGTTTTCCTAGGTAGGGCAGCTATCTCTCATTCAGGCTAGAGTGAAAACTCTTTACCAAAGAGGAAGGTTTTGCAGAGTTCTCTGAAGCTCAGGCTCGTTCAAAACAATCATTTAGCTATAACAACTGTGAATACTTTCTTCCCTCTTCTTGTGTGTTTTCTTCTGAAATTGGTAATACCAACTGACAAATATGATTGCAGAATTTGGTGGTGGTTAACAGATTGGGACACAATAGCTAATAAATCACTGATACATTAGTTGCATAGAAGAGAAGGAGAAGAACAGCAGTGATCTGGAACTGTTGCTCTACTTCCACTCTAACAGCCTTGCCAGGGTCTATAACGTACACAACACACTGATCTGCATTTTACACTAGCAAAATTCAGATTCATTGTGTATATATAAAAAATATAATATGCATATATATATATGTATATTAACTCATGACAACTTTTTTTCCCAGCTAATCTGAGCCATTCATCAAAGGGAAAGTCTAATGAAGTTTAGCAAGAGGAGCCTAGCCAGTCTCCCACAGACTGACCAGGAGCCATCCCGAGACCTCAATCAGTTCAAAGCACTGAAAAAATCTCTGCAATGAGACTTTGTCAACATGGTGGCCATTTCCTTAGGGACATTAAGGATTTAAGCAGATTTCTTTCTCTTCTGCTAGCCCTGTTTATCTGTTTTTCAGTTAAACACAGTAGTTTATTTTGGGACTTTTCATTAAATATTTAGAATTTCATCAAACGTTAAGAATTTTCACACATGAAATTTGATTTCAAAATTTTAGTCACCCGATCAAGTTACAAAAACAGTACAGCCCACACAACCCAAGTCAATATATGTCAATGTATGAAAAGTAAAATACTTAAAAGAAAAAGAAACATGAATCCCTCAAAAAACAGATATTAATCACTCTTGATTAGAACATGATTTTCTGACAAAAGTGAAACATTTTGCATGGTTGTAGTAAAATTTAAAAAAAAAAAAAAGAGGATCCAACAATATCAAGATATCCAAAAGCCACCCTAAACACGGTTTTGAATTTTCTATACTGCAGTGACAATCTATAATTTTTCTTTTTTTTTTTCTTAATATTGCATCATCAGGATACTTCATGTTTCTTAAGGAAAGCATTTTATAATGCATAATATAGAAGGAAAAAAAAAAAAAAAATCTTCTGATCAATCTAAATTTCCCCCCAAAACTTTCCTTTGAAGAGAATCGAGATTTTTATGGAGAATTGAAAAAAGACATTTTGCAAACTCAAATTCCTTCACAACACAGAATTTCTCTTACTAACATAATTTGTCATGACCTGTTAATTATGGTAATTGTGTGTATAATTTTAAACAACCAAGATAAATATGCAAAATGATAACAATGCATAGTTTACCAAGAGAAGTACATGCAGAGGTAATCAAATGTATTATTCATTTACTGTGAGTCAAAGAATCCTTATTCTGATTTTGAAAAGAAAATGTACATATCATCCTACTCTGGGATTTGCCTTTACTGGCATCCTAAACGCTACAAACCAACCATGTCTTCAGGCATTCCCCTAGGTCTCTCCTCAGGGTCTTTATTGCTCCTGACTTGGTGTGACTTTGCAGCTTCTTTTACGTTTTCTGTTAAATGTGGTGGAAAATTTATTCTGAGTTACAAATAAAAAATACTTTTACATCTTTAACTATTATTCCAGTCCCTGATATCCCAACGATTCAACACTAAAATTCTTGCTATCCCTGTGAAGGCATCTTGAACATACACATGTATAAGGCTTCCCCACAATGCAGTAGTTTAATATTAAAGTATGTTACATAAGAACACTGTGGTTTCTCAAATATTGCTTTAAAATAACTGCAAAGTTTCAACAAGCGAATATGACGGTGAATATGACCACTAAGATCATATTCATCAAATGAAATAAATACTTCAGGACATTAGAATACTCATTAAGTTTGGGAGGCTTCGTTATTTTCCCCAGTTTCATGCCTAAACTGCCAATACACATAGATACTGGTATGTAAAATACTGCACATATTCAACCGACTTTTGAATATGAATTTTCAGTTTTTTTATCTTGACTACTCAGTTTTTCCTTGAAGACTGGTTTACAGTAAAATTGAAATCTGAATTCTGACTCTGCATAGAAGATATATTGTTATTAAATTTACCGTTCCACAGGGACTTTATTAGGGCTGCTACTGAACTGTGCATCATTTTAATTAGAATTAACACTTTCATCTTGTTTATGAATATATGTAAGATAAGCTTTGAAATATTTAACATCTGGGAATACCGACAAGCTGTCACAGCAAAATTAAGACGTTTCACATACATAACTATTATTATATAATAGCCAGATACCAAATATCTAAACATTCATTGTTACCATTTGGAGTATAATCTCTCTATGCATACATTTCCATGTCCTTTGGGAATTTATTCATGCTTTGATCATTATCCGTTTGAAGCAACAGTTCTTTAAAGAGAGACATTTCAAGTGCAGTCCTCGACTCTGTTAGATGTCTCACTGGTAGGTACGAGACCTATTTTACATAATTTATTCTACTGTTAGCAGACATATCCCTAGAACAGCATGAGCTTACTGCAGTGGGTTGGTTCCCAAGGATCACCTTCCTTTGCTGAGATATTTACTTTGCAGGATAGAAAGATTCATAGAAATTACTGTTCAAAAGACCACCATCACCAGGTCAGCCACCTCTTGTGAAGTCAAGATTCTTCCTTGCAGAATATTCTCCTGTGGTTTGATGGGACTCCTAAAAGTAAAATGGGGGGGAGGAGGGCAAAACAAAACAAACAAAAACCCACAAAACCCTTCAAGAAATTGACTTTCAGCACATCAACTAAATCACTATGGGACTGCATTTCAGAGATGTGTCAGGCAGTAAATAAGTCTTCGTTAATTTAGCCTTTTAGATCTACTTCAATCACAAAAACCTATATATTGCCACTTGGATTATGACAACCCTTAAACATGATGGACACATGCCAGGTGAGGTCCAGGTGACAGGTAACAGTCTGGAGATCAGGTCTGAGGCAGACTCTCCATGAGCTGCTGGTGAGGAAACGCAGGGAGCAGTGACCAGCAGCTGGTGCCTCAGAGAAGGAGCTAAGGAAGGGGCGAGACGTGGGAGACCACCACCAGCAGCAGAAAGGCTCCTGCGAGAGGGGCCGTGGGGGCTGCTCCAGCAGAGGTCTGGGCTGGCTCCGCAGGGAACGCGGAGCACAAGGAAGAGCTGCCACTTTTCGCTGCGGCTGAAATGACGTCAGGACACGTTCATTCAAACAGTGATTAAGCAGCTGCTATGAACCATCAGGTGTAGCAGCACTATTTAAAAGTCTATATTATAACAAAATGTCAGCTGCATAAACCTGTAGGGAAAAGGTGATCTACAGCAACCAATAAGAATTAACTTTAGTTTCTGTAGGTTATGTTTTCTTCCATACCCTTGCTGTAGGCACTAAACACCTAATAAACACTTAAGTCCCCCTAAAACTCTACAGAACTACCCTGTACAGTTGAACATCAGTCATCAGCACAGGAACATACCATCTAGACGTTGAAACATGAGAATCTGTGGATTATCTTTGGTGGTAATAATTTCTTCTAAATTGTACCAATATAATAGCCTAGTCTCATTCTGACAAGTCAAACAATTTTTACATACAGAAAACATTTTCATCTTAGAAGTATGTAAGAGGATAAAGAAACGTATACTCCTCAAGCAACAAAAAATGAATTATTCCCCTTTTACAAACTCAACTTCTTGGCACACTATTAATAGTACAGAACATTAAAGGACTAATACTTTTTTTTTTTTTTTTTTTTACATAAAAGGAAGCGGAAAATAAGACATAAGTAGGAAAAAAAGGTGTAAAAATCATATAAAGAGTGAAACACAAACAACAATGGAAAAAAATGGAGAAACACAGTCAAATGCAATCTTTTTGCCTGAAAGCACCTTAGAGGGGCACATCCACTGCTTATACTAGGCTGATATAGAAGGAACAGAACATAAATACTTTCTGAAAATTTTAGTCTAAACAACCAGAGAATCCTGTTCAACAGGCATACTGAAAATGCAGTTTGCACATACAAAGGATATTCATTGTATTCAGTTCAACTCTCTTCAAATCCTACAGTCAAGTTTAGTCGCTGGTCAGCATGCAGACTATTTCTTTTGTCCCATTTTTCTTTGGAAGTATTTATCTTTTAATCAATAAAACACTGAAAATCTTAACAGAAAGCTTTCTGCCAGTGACTTAACTAAAAGGAGAATCACAGTAAGACCTTTGGGACATACAAGTAAACTTGTCACCAGAATCTTCCAAAGATTTCCCAGCAAATGAGCTCTTTGGATCAATTCACTTTTTATATATCAAAATAAAATTGTGAACCATAAGTTTTAGAAATTTTCTGTCCTCAGGCTGTGTTTTGGTGGTTTTGTTTTTGGGCTTTTTGGGTGTTTTTTTGGTTTGTTTTGTTTGTTTTTTTTAATGTTTGTGACATGACATAGAACAGTACAAAATGCCTTCTGTGTGTCTTTTGAATATCTAAATGAGATTATTTGAAGAAATCTAAATTATGTGAGATGAGAGCTGAGATAGACACAAAGATCTGAGAGAGAAACTGAAATATTTACATAAACACCAGCAAGACTGATGCTGAGAGACCAGCGAGACCAAAACAGCACACCAGAACTTTTTCAGAGTATGCAGATATGGGAAGTGAGATGCCTAGCAAGCAGAACTATTCTACAAAGTAGATCAGTAATAATAATAATAATAGTAATAATAATAATGCCAAAAAGCATTAAAAACAAGTACCAGCAACAACACCTTTGTAAGATTATCACAGATATGCCAGAGCAGGGGCAGATGTTTAAAAAAGTAAAACGGCATCTCTAGACTGTGTCAGATGTTCAACTGCATTTTCTTTTTTATATTACCACCAGGTGCCATGTGAAATGGTTCTGCAAGTGAGCACTTGATGCTGCCTGCCCAGCACAGCTCTTCCAGCTCCCCATAAAAGACATGAAAGCACTAACACCAAAGCACTATGGCACTACAGACCCAAAAGAATCAGTTTCCTTTTCAGAATCTGGCATCCAGAAGTAATATAGCAGCTGACTTTTTGAAGTTTCAGTTACTGATCTTCTCTTCTTGCCAAGAGACCTGCAACAGTCTTCAAACAGCACTGCAGCTCAAAAGGCATCTGTCTTCATCATTTCTCTTGAAAGCTGCAGACTCAGTGCTGTAAGCCACAGCAGAGAACAGACCGTCACTTGCAACTCCATCAAGCTGAAGGTGTTGAGCTTTCCCCACACAACAGAGGCCAGGGAGCAACACGCAGCCCTCACTCTCTGACCCTGCAGCAGCTCCGGGACACGTTGCACTTGAGCAGTGGTGTGAGCCGATACGCTGCCAGGGATGTGGTTTTGCTTAGAGAGGAGCTGTGATCGCAGTCAAACTTCTGCCCCCTCAAGAAGTATCGTGGCACGAACCCTGATCTAAACTACTGAGGCAGAGAAATCTCTGTAACTGGCACCTCAGCTTTCACGGGAGTTTTCCTTGCTCTCCCCCTTTTCTCTTATACAAAGGTGTCAGTCATAAATCTTGCAGTTAATAGTATTACATTTGCCAGCCAATTTTTTTTTTCTTCATTTTGCAAGAGCTTAACCTTGTGAGTAGCCTCCAAACTGCTTTGCTCAAATGATGCCTCTAAATTTTGGAGAGGCGGGGGGTGATTTCTGAGAATCTTTTAAATAGTATTGCCCTTGAAATATAAGTTAGTCCATGACATAGAATGACTTTACAGTCTACGTCAATCTTGCTGTGTAAAACAACTGCTTATTTTCAACCTAAAGTTTTAGGAAGAAAAGGATAAGTCTGTTTGCTAAAGCAAATCTCACCTCACTTGCATTCTTACTGAGAGTTACAAAAAGCAAATACAGTTCAAGTTTTCAAACACTCATGTTCTTTTGTATTCAAGACAAACTTTGTCAGAAATGTCTTTGCACAGCTACTTCACTCCTGCTTGCAATTCCCAGGCTACACCATGCAAGAGGAAACCCTTTATTGACTGCTTCTGAAATTACATTTGTCAGCATAAATGCTTTAATAATTGACTGAATAAAATGATGGGTAACCTCTATAGGAACAGTTCCATTACCGAATGCGTTTTATGGTTTATTTGTGAATGTGTTGCTCATTAATAACCTGCCTCAGAGGAAGTACAGGTGATTATCTTCAGATTTTGGAGCTCAACTTCATGAGTTCTCATAGAGATATCATCTATATCATAATAATAATATTCTAAAATGTTTCCATTTTTCAAACTATAAATTTAAGCACTTGTGCTTAGCAGCAGCATGAGAAAATCAACCTTTTTTTTTTAAAAGCAGCAAATTAATTCCTAAACTCCAAAAATTTCACAGAATCACAGAATCACAGAATCATATAGGTTGGAAAAGACCTTTAAGATCATCGAGTCCAACCATAAACCTAACACTGCCAAAAACCATCACTACACCATGTCTCTAAGTACCTCATCCAAACGTCCTTTAAATACCTCCAGGGATGGCGACTCAACCACTTCCCTGGGCAGTCTGTTCCAATGCTTGATAACCCTCTCGGTGAAGAAAAATTTCCTAATATCCAGTCTAAACCTCCCCTGGCGCAACTTGAGGCCATTTCCTCTTGTCCTATCACTTGTTACCTGGGAGAAGAGACCGACCCCCACCTCTCTACAACCTCCTTTCAGGTAGTTGTAGAGAGCGATGAGGTCTCCCCTCAGCCTCCTTTTCTCCAGGCTAAACAGTCCCAGCTCCCTCAGCCGCTCCTCATAAGACTTCTGCTCCAGACCCTTCACCAGCTTCGTTGCCCTTCTCTGTACGCGCTCCAGTACCTCAATATCCCTCTTGTAGTGGGGGGCCCAAAACTGAACACAGTATTCGAGGTGCGGCCTCACCAGTGCCGAGTACAGGGGCACAATCACTTCCCTAGTCCTGCTGGCCACGCTATTTTTGATACAGGCCAGGATGCCATTGGCCTTCTTGGCCGCCTGGGCACACTGCTGGCTCATATTCAGGCGGCTGTCAACCAACACCCCCAGGTCCTTCTCTGCCAGGCAGCTTTCCAGCCACTCTTCCCCAAGCCTGTAGCGTTGCATGGGGTTGCTGTGGCCCAAGTGCAGGACCTTGCACTTGGCCTTGTTAAACCTCATACAATTCACCCCAGCCCATCGATCCAGCCTGTCCAGGTCCCTCTGCAGAGCCTGCCTACCCTCCAGCAGATCAACACTCCCACACAACTTGGTGTCGTCTGCAAACTTACTGAGAGTGCACTCGATCCCTTCGTCCAGATCATTGATAAAGATGTTAAACAGAACTGGCCCCAACACCGAGCCCTGGGGAACACCGCTTGTGACCGGCCGCCAACCGGAGTAAACTCCATTCACCACCACTCTCTGGGCCCGGCCGTCCAGCCAGTTCTTTACCCAGCGAAGAGTACACCCGTCCAAGCCATGAGCAGCCAGTTTCTCCAGGAGAATGCCGTGGGAAACCGTGTCAAAGGCTTTACTGAAGTCTAGATAGACAACATCCACAGACTTCCCCTCATCCACTAGGCGGGTCACCTTATCATAGAAGGAGATCAGGTTGGTCAAGCAGGACCTGCCTTTCCTGAACCCATGCTGGCTGGGCCTGATCCCCTGGTTATTCTCTACATGCCGTGTGATAGCACTCAGGATGATCTGCTCCATCAGCTTCCCCGGCACCGAGGTCAGGCTGACAGGCCTGTAGTTCCCCGGGTCCTCCTTCCGGCCCTTCTTGAAGATGGGTGTCACATTCGCTAATCTCCAGTCAGCAGGGACTTCCCCAGTTAGCCAGGACTGCTGGTAAATGATGGAAAGGGGCTTGGTGAGCACATCTGCCAGCTCCTTCAACACTCTCGGGTGGATCTCATCAGGCCCCATAGACTTGTGAGTGTCTAAGTGGTGCAGCAGGTCACTCACCATTTCCCCCTGGATAATGGGGGCTCCAGTCTGGTCCCCATCCCTATCTTCCAACTCCAGGGGCTGGGTACCCATAGAACATTCGGCCCTGCTAATAAAGACTGAGGCAAAGAAGGCATTAAGTACCTCAGCCTTTTCCTCATCCTTGGTCACTGTGTTTCCTCCCACATCTACTAGGGGCTGGAGATTCTCCTTAGCTCTCCTTTTGCTGCTAATGTATTTGAAGAAGTGTTTTTTGTTGTCTTTTATAGCAGCAGCCAGACTGAGCTCTAGCTCAGCTTTGGCCCTTCTAGTTTTCTCCCTGCACAGCCTCGCTACACCCCTGTAGTCCTCCTGAGTTGCCCGCCCCTTCTTCCAGAGGTCATAGACTCTCCTCTTTCTCCTCAGTTCGAGCCAGAGCTCTCTAGTCAGCCAGGCCGGTCTTCTTCCCCGCCGGCTCGTCTTTCGGCACCTGGGGACAGCCCGCTCTTGTGCCTTTAGGACTTCCTCCTTAAAGAATGTCCAGCCTTCCTGGACCCCTTTGCCCATAAGAGCTGCCTCCCAGGGGACTCTGTCGACCAGTCTCCTAAACAGGCTGAAGTCCTCCCTCCGGAAGTCTAAGGTGGCAGTTTTGCCGACCCCCCTCGCCGCTTCTCCACGTATCAAAAACTCTATCATTTCATGATCGCTCTGCCCAAGACAGCCTCCAACCATCACATCACTCACCAGTCCTTCTCTGTTGGTGAACAAGAGGTCCAGCGGGGCACCTTCCCTCGTTGGCTCACTCACCAGCTGCGTCAGGAAGTTATCTGCCACACGCTCCAGGAACCTCCTGGACTGTTTCCTCTCTGCTGTATTGTATTTCCAGCAGACATCTGGCAGGTTGAAGTCCCCCACAAGAACAAGGGCTAGCGATCGTGAGGCTTCTCCCAGCTGCTTATAGAATAGTTCATCTGTCTCCTCATCCTGGCTGGGGGGTCTGTAACAGACTCCCACCACAATATCTGCCTTGTTGGCCTTCCCCCTGATTCTGACCCACAGACACTCCACCCTATCATCACCATCATTGAGCTCTAAACTATCCAGACTCTCCCTGACGTATAGGGCTACCCCACCACCTCTCCTGCCTCGCCTATCCCTCCTGAAGAGTTTATAGCCATCCATCGCCGCACTCCAGTTGTGCGAGTCATCCCACCATGTTTCTGTGATGGCCACCATATCATAGTTTTCCTGACGTACAATGGCTTCCAACTCCTCCTGCTTGTTGCCCATGCTGCGTGCATTGGTGTAGAGGCACTTCAGCTGGGGTGTCGTCCGTGCCTCCTTCATAGAAGAACACCCCTTGCGTGCTTTGAGGCATTTCACTGGTGTTTCCCTCTTGGCTCCCGTTGCCTCAGTATCCCCTGGCTCAACTCCGCTCGACTTCGGCTGTGCCCAAGCGTACCCCGTGCATCTCGAGGACTCAGGCCGACTGTCCTCGCTGTCAGCCGCTCCCTCCAACCATGGCACGTCGCCCCTCAGCTTCTCTCGGGCAAGCCTGATATTATCCCCCTCCCCCTTCGAGTCTAGTTTAAATTTAAGCCACAATTCTCTCTGAACATTATATAATTATACATATCTATGTAAAGTCTTAAGATTTAGTGAAATTTCTTATAATTATTTAAAAAAATCCACAACCTACTGTAGTGTAAAAATTTGGAAACTTTCACTGAGCACCCTGACTACAATTCTTTTCTCAGCTTATATTTATTTTTACTGTGCAGGGCTTCACCACAAAAAGTCAATGATGAGCAAACAGTCTAGAAACTGAATTTCCACGAAGACAAATATAACAAAACTCTATTAAACCAGAACTGTTACTTCACTGCAACATATGCCTATGGAAGTCCCTAAGACATGATTTTTACATAATATTGCTGTACACACAGTGTTCCTTTGTCCAATTAGTGGCAAAGTTTGTAAATCAGCTTCCTCACGAAGTATTTATCTTTTGCAACTTTCAATGAATTCAATGCCTAACACAAGGCATTTTGTACTGAACAAGTGTGATTAGCTCTTTGTAAGTGAACCATTATGGTTTTACTCTGCTCCATGTGCTTGTCACAAAAGACGTCTTCAGAACTCATGAAGATGTACATTTTTCAGCATATTGAGGAGATGTACATACTGAGGAAAATATACTCAACCATGAGAAAACCCCATCACACTTCTCCAGCTGGAGGAAAGCCTCCTACAGCTGTAACAAGATACAAGCAACGAATGCTGAATTTTTACATCCATTAAATACAGCAGGCCACAGTTTTCACTCAAGCAAAACTTGCCTGCATTCAATAGATTTGATTGTTGAAACAGTTAAGGTTGATCATGTGTAAAGTGCAATGAACATTTTCCAAGTCAAATTAATCTGAAATGATTGAGCTCAAGCTTTAGCTACCGACTCCCAGAACAAGAAAAAAAATTATGTGGTAAGCAAAAAAATGCTGTATTACCCAAGACTGAGACACTGTTTCCGTTAGTTGCTCTAGGATGCGACATACATTTTGAGGCCAAATCCCATCACAGTGAGTAACACAGGACAGTAACACAGGGCCACTGCCTTCCTTTTTCATCTCTTGCCATACTATAGCATCCAACCTGTCAGTCTTTCTATTATTCCCATTTTTACCAATACAGAGGAACTTGCATGTTAACATGCATCTGTTTATTTCTGAAAAATAAGCATTTCTGAATTTGTTAATACCAGATTTTCAAAATTATATTTTGGGACAGGCAAGCCAAATATAAGGCTTGACCAAAAATTCAGTTATGACAGGATTGTTATCGTTGGAAGACAGCATCTTATCATACATAGGGAAATCCACCTGCACACAGATTTACAAAGGATTTGGGAATGATACCTACAGACTCTGTCCTTATTTCCCACTCTGTCACCTCAGCGCCTCACACATGCAGAACAGCGTAAGAGCCCCTCACAAGCTCCCGGGCTACATGCATCAGCCCCTTCACACCTACAGCATGAAGTCTAGGACCAAAATTGTCGCTATCTCCTGTGTCACAATCCTAGGATACAGCCCCAGTAATGACCCTACAGCGGGGAGATGTGCCACACATGACCCTAATGCACAGGGGGGAATGAGGTGTGTTGACCCTGGCTGGATGCCAGGTGCCCACCAAGCCGCTCTATCACTCCCCTCCTCAGCTGGACAGGGGAGAGAAAATATAACAAAAGGCTTGTGGGTCAAGATAAGGGCTGGGAGAGATCATTCACCAATTACTGTCCTGGGCAAAACACACTCGACTTGGGGAAATTAATTTATTGCCAATCAAATCAGAGTAGGATAATAAGAAATAAAACCACATCTTAAAACACCTTCCCCCTATCCCTTCCTTCTTCCCAGGCTCAACTTCACTCCCAGTTTCTCTACCTCCTCCCTGCCAGTGGCGCAGGGGGATAGGGAATGGGGGTTGCGGTCAGTTCATCACACCTTGTCTCTGCGCTCCTTCCTCCTCACACTCTTCCCCTGCTCCAGCGTGGGGTCCCTCCCACAGGAGACAGTCCTCCATTAACTTCTCCAACATGAGCCCTTCCCACGGGCTACAGTTCTTCACAAACTGCTCCAGCGTGGGTCCTTTACACAGGGTGCAGTCCTTCAGGAACAGACTGCTCCAGCCTGGGTCCCCCACAGGCTCACAAGTCCTGCCAGCAAACCTGCTCCAGCGTGGGCTCCTCCCTCCACGGGGCCACAGGTCCTGCCAGGAGCCTGCTCCAGTGCAGGCTCTCCACAGGGTCACAGCCTCCTTCGGGCACATCCACCTGCTCTGGCATGGGGTCCTCCACGGGCTGCAGGTGGATATCTGCTCCACCGTTAACTCCATGGGCTGCAGGGGGACAGCCTGCCTCACCATGGTCTTCACCACGGGCTGCAGGGGAATCTCTGCTCCGGCGCCTGGAGCACCTCCTCCCCTCCTTCTTCACTGACCTTGGTGTCTGCAGGGCTGTTTCTCTCACATATTCTCACTCCCCTCTCTGGCTGTTGTTTCGCAGCAGGTTTTTTTTTTTTTCTCCCTTCTTAAATATGTTTTCCCAGAGGTGCTTCCACCATCACTGATGGGCTCAGCTTTGGCCAGCAGTGGGTCCGTCTTGGAGCCGGCTGGCATTGGCTCTATCGGACATAAGGGAAGCTTCTGGCAGCTTCTCACAGAAGCCACCCCTGTAGCCCCACCCCCACTACCAAAACCTTGCCAGGCAAACCCGATACAGGGGAAAAAAAGATGTCAAAGTAGCTGAGAAATCTGCACAGCAAGTTAGAAAATAGTAATAAATCGAACAACGATTTTAAAATGTGTTCATTCAATACATAATTGAATAGATACACAAATACATTTGTATTTATATGTGCATTTTCTAAAACTTAAACCAATTTTTTTTCAGTAGTATTAAAAGTTGTGCATGTGATCATCATTGGAGTGTACTTCTTTCAGCAGAGAAAGAACAAATAATTGTAATTTACTATGGGCTGTTGCTAATGTCAAATCATGCAGCTATATTACTGAGTCATACACAACAACAAAATCAATCACTGCAGTCCCTTTGACAATTTTTGTCTACTGCTTATCAAGGATAGCCAGTAGGATCAATATCCAACAGTATACACTAACACAAAACCTGAGGCAAGACATATCTGAGTAATCAGTGTGCTTTTGCTTCTGAAACCTCGGGTCTATGTGTACAAACAGAAAACAGTGACAGTTTTTCAGTTTGAAATTTGCTGTTTAACCTAAGCTGGCTTCCTTGTTCCACCATCGAAGTAGGTTTCACACCAAATACTGTACTTCAATGCATATTTCAGAATCAAAGTGAAAAACAGTAACTTCCTAGGATTAATTCAGTTTGGAAATAATAAGTTTCCTATATATGCATACTTTGTTCGGATGCAGTTAGAAAAATCAAGGTTGTAATTTGAATTTTTACAATTAAATATACTGGAAGCCAGGTTATGGTGGCTATTGCAATGTTCCGTATTTGCTCAAAATAATGCAAGATAAGTCAGTATGATGTGACAAGAACGTACAAACAACTTGTGTTCATTTAGTATCAGTGTACCTTCCTTGCTACATAAAATCAAATGAAAAGGGTTTTTTGCTTGTTTTTTAAATCCTCAGTTCTGAAGCAGCACCCCTTTCCAGCTGTTTTATCATGTTTGTTGTGTTACAATTTATCTGGCTGAACAAATCTGCAGGTGTCCGTAAATTAAGTAAAAAGGGTTGGATCTGAGCAACAACATGAAGTTATATGGCATTGAGACTTTCTGGCTGCTAACCCAGGCAATCACTGAAAACAGGTGTCTTAGGTACTTATTTAATTCCTAACGTTTTGCTGCAGTAAAAAAAACCAAACCAAAACAAAAAAAAAGCCACATTCATTTCAGTAACAAACTTAAGAATTATCTCCTCAGTTTTAAGACACTGAAAAGAAGGTATCATAATGCTATGATTAAAAAGAACCAAAACCACACAAAACCCATGCATATCTGAAAGCTTTGCAGGGGCTACCCTGGTCCCCAGCGTATAAAAAAGGGCACAAACATATAATTTAAAGGAAATATAAAAGCCATCGAACTAACCTAAAAATGTTGAGGAAAAGGCATAGTGATTGAATAACAGTGAAGTCAGATCTCTTCAGACTGGTCCAACTCACTACAAATTCATCTTCCTGATAGTAAATAATATCACACTCCTTTCACCTGGTCCACCTCAACACCCTTTTCCCTCTACCTCAGCTAGGCAACAATGTTATTTTTAATCCACACTAATTGCAAGCCTTAAGGGCAAAAGGGTTCTTTATGTGCAAGTGGAATAAGGACAGTGCAAATGAAAGAGGTACAGCATGAAATAGCTTGGCACATGACTTGGCATTTAGCAATTAAAAACAGCATGTATGAACATAAAATATTCATAGTAATGTTGGTAATATCTCCCTCCCAACAGGTAATCACTTAAATTTTAATCTACTGTAAATACTCTTTTTTTCTAATATATACAGTTCTTAAGTTTAGATCAAGTCCAATTTTTGCAGTATGTTAGCAGTTATCTGTGATTAATTATATTCAGAAGCTTTGAACAAGTCATTATCAATTGCTTTTATATACTGTTACCTACAGAGTTGTGATTATCCACAATTCCTAATTTTTTCATGCATGTTCTTGGATTGCACTAAAAACATCTATTTAGTGGTTCAACCCAAAAACTGAGTTTGGAAATGTCAAACCTCCCCACCGTTTTATCCATATTCAGAATTCAAGTTAAAGTATGCAGTGAGTGTTCACAGATCTGTAGCCGTACACAGACTGAAGAGTAGGTTTTTTCAATGGAAAATACATATCACTAATAATCACAAAGGTCTTAAGTACTTCCATTGAAAACACTGAAATCTAAAGCTCTTCAAATTCACATAAATTATGTAAAATAAATGATCATTTCTTAAGCGCAGTAAAAAGGTGTGAACCCCTTCCAGAGCACTTGCGTATTTAGGAATTTGCTATAAACGCCAATAAATGATATGGCTGTTTACATTAAAAAATAATGCGACTATTTAATAATTTTTGGAATTGCACAATAAGTCACAGATACTATTTAAGAAAACAACAAAAACATTTAAATCCTCTCCAGAGGAGATCAGTGCAGAAAAGATTGTGGTATACAGCTGCTCTCTCTGACACCCAAGAAGGGGGAGGAATTCAGTGAATTTTGTAGCCTTCCCATCTTCCCTGCTCTCTGGGATGTCGTCAAGGGATGCCTGCTAAACAAAACATGCCGTGTAATGGTGCAGGGGAAACAAAGGATAATGAAGAATAACCACAGCGTTGATACTGACGAGTATATCGCCATGCCTGACCACTCTTTCTAACCTTCCTCATGTCACCTCTGGTGTTACCTCTATGCATGCTCCCACCTACCTCCCCTCCTGCTCCTTCACAAATTGACACTGGCTTTCTGCACAACATTACTGCATGTGCACACTGCAATGACTATCGTTGAGGTAGGCTCACTATGAGGTTTCAGCTGAAAGGAGGAAACCGAAATAAAAAGGAGGATATCGAAAGGCTTCAATTTCAGGGGGAAATGAGGCTTCAATTAGAATTTAATTTTTATTTAAAGCCGTAAGATTGTATTATCATTCTTCCTACTTGTGTGCTCTATATTCTGAAAGGCAAAAGGTACTTAAGGGCACTGCAGCAAGTTGCATCTGCAAGAAAATCATCTGCAGTGGTCTAGGAGACAGATCATATCAGTTAATGCAGCCATGTAGCAGCAGGAAGTCCCAGGACCTTCTGCACCTGTCCTATTTCATAACAGAGAAAGAACAGTCAGTGGATCTTCTCAGTCCTCCACTCATTCAGCCTCGCTGCCAAATTCCCATCTCTGGCTATCCAACAGAGTTGGCAGGGAATTGCACCCTTTGTTGTAGGGATCTACTCTAGCGCAAGAGAACTGTCCCAGCTCTGCTGCAGGAGGGACTCTCTGTGATGGAAACATTTTCTCTTAAAAAGATAATTTGCAGTCTTCCAAATTAAACTTTAATCATATTTTCCTCCTTTTTTTGTAGTCCAAATCTTTCCATGCTTTTCCTTTACAGATCTTCCTTCAGTGCCTATGGGCTAGCAAAGAAGAGTAGATCTCATGAGTAAATAAATACCTGGGAGAAAAACCAAAAGGAACCTTACACAATATTGTATCTCTGTAACTATCAGGAAACTTGCCATTCCAATGTACATATTTTTTTTCCTTTTCCTGTTTTCATGCCAGCAGACAGGTAACTAAAGCATGACTGCATCATTAACTTCTTCGTTTCCCAGTAACAAAGACATGCTATAGGTACACATATGAGGACAGGGTTAGTTCACATTTGCAAAATGAAAATATTTTCAAATTGAATCAGACGAAATGGCTGAAGATAGGCTGCCAAGGTAGAAATCCTAACACTGAAACATTACCACAAATTTGAGTAATGAATAACAGAAAGAAGTGTTTGTTCAATTAAACAAATGCTCAATGCGTTCAGGCATTTGTATCCCTAGGAAGTGTTGTTGAGTCAACTCAAGTTCAAAGAATTTGAACTTTACATTCCCACTTCTAATTCTATTTGTATTGTTTCTGAGAATATTCCTCAAGAACAATCAACTTTTTACAATTAAAATACACTTCTGCATTGTGTTTGATTGGTTAAGACTCTAAAATAAATTATGTAATTACTATAATAATCAGTATTTGCTATATATAATTGAATTTGCCCCTGCAATTTATTGCTAACCTTGAGTAATTCACATAATTTTTGGTAAATCATTAAAGAATCAGACTTCAGTTAACAGCCACCCAATTATTACTATATTATACCTAAAAAGAACTGAACTGTTGTAATTAAGTTTATAAAGTGTTCCTTGTCATGATTGTTTCTTTCTGTGTAAAAAAGCCACCCAAAGCTCTGATATAGTCTGCATATATTACATATTTGTTAAATTTAGCACAACTCTTGTCTTGGACTGACATTCAGAGAAGATATGACATTGAGCTTGCTACTTTTAATTGATGTTTATTAGAATCTTGTACAGCACCGCCTCCTTCTATGCTATGACTTGTGAATGGGGCTGGTACCAATGATTTAGCAAAGCAAGCACTTCATATTAGAGCCATTTATGAGTAGCATTGCCAAATTATTGGTACTAACTCATTTATTAACACGTAAAGAAACAGAATAATATGCGAATGCTGCTGCTATTTCAAGATTTTAAGGAAAAAAATCTTGAAAGTAGATTCAAATCAAAGACCAATTGATTGTTTACACAATCAATTCAGAGAAGATGGTATTTTTTTCAGGTTATGCCATTAAGAAATGTATGTGATACACAAATAACTGTGAACCTCTTGCAATCAATGTCACTTTTTCCCCACTGACTTCAGAAAAGGAAGACAGTCCCCAAATTAATGAAAAATTCTCTATCAATGTGTCTCTGGGCTGTTCTAGACACATTAGGGTATACATTTAATAAGTATGGATATTCTAATCCAGTTGTGGATTCTTCTCAGACACTTTCTCACTCTGGAATGACACTTTTAAAAGCAAATACGATGGATAGAGAATACTGATAGATTCACGGACAGAGATACACACACATAAAATGAACATATATTGAAAAAACTGAAATGTTGCCAGCTAGGTTATTTCCAACTGCCAAAATCTACTTTACTTGCTTCCCTATGATTTTAACAGCAGTGGTAAAACTGATCAAAGACCTTTTTATTCCCATTCGTGCTGCTTTGTGAAACTAGGAGCAATGACAAAGACAGAATATCATTCTTCATGCCATTTAGTACTTTCTGAATAGAGTGTGTATCTCCACAAATATCAAAACACAAATTTACTTTTTAAATTCTGTGACAGATAAGCCATATTGGCCATGAAGAATTTATTATTCCCCACTAAGACATGTGCTGGTGTATAATTTAAAGTT